>NW_028270155.1:64551622-64771622 GCF_037043375.1 Chiloscyllium plagiosum | reverse complement strand
AAGGTTAGGCAGGAGTCGTTATCATGGCCACAATCACAAAGGATACTATTTGTAACTGCTTTGGGATAGAGTTTTTTTTTTAAAGGAATGGTCACCAAGTGTGATTACTTTTTATCATCACATGATCTTGATGTTGCTAAAATTCAAAAGCATTCGAAACATTCTGGGAGATGTTAAGGTGGTTGGGTTCTAGAAACAGTAGCACCTGTGTTTGAATAATGGCAGATAAGTTGACAATTGACTACTCTGTTGGGTGGGAGTAGCACGAGTCTTAATGGAAAGCATCAGTAAAGTATACGAAAAACTTGACAACTGGAAATACATACAAAACTGAGAGAGAAATTTTAGGTTTGGAACTTGCAAATGTTTTCCACTTTGCATTTCCTGTTTGTTGTAAAGACTGCACCTACGAACAAGAACAAAGAACAATCAAACACAGGAGTGGACCCTTCGCCCCTGTCAAGCCTGCACCAACACATTTTCGCCTTCTGTTCTTAAAGTGCCTTCACTTACAGGAAAAACTTTCCTCGTACAGCTGTATTCTGCCCTCGCTGAACATGTGTCCCATAGTAATTTCACCCCTTCATCCTGGGGAAAAGCCTCATACTTTCCACTCTATCCATGCCATTCACAGTCTTACAAACCTCCTATCAGGTTGCCTCTCAACCTCATTCATTCCAGTGAAAACAAACCCAGTCTATTCAATCTTTCTTTATAGCTAAAATTTCCTATACCAGGCAACATCCTAGTAAACCTTTTTTGTACCCTCTTCAAAGCATCCACGTCCTTCTGGTAGTGTAGTGACTGAGTTAATTACATACAGAGATAAAAGAAGGCTCAAACTGTCGAGGTTATATTAATGAGAACTGGATTATTGTCCAGTGTTTCTGTACTTACCTTCATGCAATTAGCACATAATCCAATAAACACGATTTGTAGAATATACCTTTTTCTCATTTGGTCAGTCATTTTCCAACAGACCACTGTTAGCTGAGTGGATGGAGATTTAACCAGCAGCCTGATCGCTACATTAAAGTATATTTACAAGGCATGACCTAATACAAGACATTGAAAGTTTATCCATTTTAAAGGTTGGTATTGAGACATAACATAAGTACAATTTAAAAGCAGCTGAATGTTGACCAGTTAACATTCTGAACTAGCTAAGCCCTAACGATGATAGTCACGAAACTTAGTCTGTGGCTGCTCATTGAGGAAAGTACACATAAGGAAATAATGTATGTAGGTTGTTGTTATCAACTTTTTTTTTTGGAGTGTATCTCTCCATGTCTGTGGATGGGGTATCAAAATGCAATAATTTCCAGTCTTATTCTTTTCTCCACCCCACGTTCTATTGTTTGTCAGCTTGGCCAGGTTAGACATACTAACCCATCTCAAATTTGGCAATCATGTAGCTCTGGGTCATTTGCTGAAGCAGAATTATATACCTCTGTAATTTGGAATCTCATGGCCAAGCATATTCCTCGCTCTTCAAGGGTAAAAAAGCTGGATGACAAACCCTGATTTCTTTGTCAGATGTCCTGCCAAAGAGTAAAAGCAGTAATGGTCATGCCTTTGATTGAGCTACTGATCAGTGAAGCTACTGCAAGCTAACAGTATTCTGAACTATGAAAATGGTCAGCTGTCGATGTTAAGTATTTCAGTAAAGAAACTAACCCAAGGGCATCCCTGAAATGCCATTGCCAGTAAACAGTGGAAAACTTGGCAATTAACACTTCATTAGAGCCGCTTTGTCAACAGCTGCAAATGATATCTGAATACAATTCAATTGAGATATTCTGTAAAGGGAATACATTTCTCAATATCTCAGCAGTGAACTAGTGTTTTGAGCTTGCAGTTGGTCAGGTATCACAGGTTAAAGGGGACCTTTCTGCAGTTTCTAGGTATCTTCTATAGTAGGTATGGAGATGGTTAGAAGATGCAAGCTCCCTAATGAGTCTTGGAACCCTGCATTGTCACGCTATTCATAGAGATGTACAGCATGGAAACAGACCCTTCGGTCCAACTCGTCCATGCTGACCAGATATCCCAACCCAATCTTGTCCCACCTACCAGCACCTGGCCCATATTCCTCCAAACCCTTCCTATTCATATACCCATCCAAATGCCTCTTAAATGTTACAATTGTACCAGCTTCCACCACTTCCTCTGGCAGCTCATTCCATACCCGTACCACCCTCTGTGAAAAAGTTGCCCCTTAAGTCTCTCTCATATCTTTTCCCTCTCCCCCTAAACCTAGTTCTGGACTCCCCCGCCCCAGGGAAAAGACTTTGCCTATTTACTCTATCCATGCCCCTCATAATTATTGCGTGCAATTCTGGTCTCCTTCCTATCGGAAAGATGTCGTGAAACTTGAAAGGGTTCAGAAAAGATTTACAAGGATGTTGCCAGGGTTGGATGATCTGAGCTACAGGGAGAGGCTGAACAGGCTGGGGCTGTTTTCCCTGGAGCATCGGAGGCTGAGGGGTGACCTTATAGAGGTTTACAAAATTGAGGGGCATGGATAGGATAAATAGACAAAGTCTTTTCCCTGGGGTGGGGGAGTCCAGAACTAGAGGGCATAGGTTTAGGGTGAGAGGGGAAAGATATAAAAGACACCTAAGGGGTAACTTTTTCACGCAGAAGGTGTACATGTATAGAATGAGCTGCCAGAGGATGTGGTGGAGGCTGGTACAATTGCAACACTTAAGAGGCATTTGGATGCGTATATGAATAGGAAGGGTTTGGAGGGATATGGGCCGGGCGCTGGCAGGTGGGACTAGATTGGGCTGGGATATCTGGTCGGCATGGCCGGGTTGGACCGAAGGGCCTATTTCCATGCTGTACATCTCTATGACTCTAGGAAGGAGACCAGAATTGCATGCAATATTCCAACAGTGGCCTAACCAATGTACAGCCGCAACATGACCTCCCAACTCCTGTACTCAATACTCTGACCAATAAAAGAAAGCATACCAAGCGCCTCCTTCACTATCCTATCTACCTGCGACTCCACTTTCAAGGAGCTATGAACCTGCACTCCAAGGTCTCTTTGTTCAGCAACACACCCGAGGACCTTACCATTAAGTGTATAAGTCCTGCTAAGATTTGCTTTCCTGAGAATCGAATATAGGTTATACATTATTGTTCTCCTATTTCATCACCAATTGCTTGATTTCAGGAGCACTACATGGACAGTTTATTTTTCTGAATATATACTTATGAATGCATATATTTGGACCATTAACACAACAAATTGTTTTGATTCTTATTTTGAAAAGGACCATCAAATGCGTTTGGAGCAATAATTAATTGACAGGCAATGCTAGAATTGCAACAGAAAATCCATTCCTTTTGAATTCCTATACTCGAGAGATGAAGGCTAATAATGTGGACAGTCTGTTTAAATTTTATACTTTACTGTTAGTTTGAACCCTCGCATTTGTGACTTTAGAGACTTGAGAATCAGTTCTGCAGTTGCAAAGAAAATTTGGCCACAGGGTGGGATTAAAAAGTTTCCAGGCTGTGGCTTTACATTTTTGGATCATCAGCCACAGAGCCAGATTGGAAGCAATTTTGTGATTTCACCGCTGTCTGTAACCCACAAGTTTAAAGATTCGATTTGCAATAACTACAGGAATTGCAGATGATACCTCAAATTTAATTTTGCCAACTATTGGGGAAAAACTAGAAAAACAGTGCTGCAAGCGGAACACAAGCAGTGCCTTTAGAGTTAAAATTTCAGATCAATGATCTTTCATGAGAACTGAGGCAAGCCATTTTAATGGTTTAAAAGAAAGTACTGAATTGGTTAAGGGCAAAAGAGAAGGTCTTGTAATGGGATGGAGGGCTGGACTTATTTAACTGACAAAAGAGACAACGGTGTATGGCAAGAAAGAAGCAAGTTGATAAAATATATTTCAAATTTAATGTTAATATTGACCAGAAAGACAACAGGAGAAAGTGAGGACTGCAGATGCTGGAGATCAGAGCTGAAAATGGTGTTGCTGGAAAAGCGCAGCAGGTCAGGCAGCATCCAAGGAGCAGGAGAATCGACGTTTCGGGCATAAGCCCTTCTTCAGGCCGAAACGTCGATTCTCCTGCTCCTTGGATGCTGCCTGACCTGCTGCGCTTTTCCAGCCAAGCATTTTTCAGAAAGATAACAGGAACAATTGTATGTGTGCACCTGGCCCACAGTTAGCTGATGATACATCTGTAAATGCTCCTGAAGCTTTGCTGATCAACAGGAGAGGTTTAAATTTGTCAAATCCTGTGTAGTCTGTCTATCTCTGCATTGGAATCTGCAATGTTAGCATTGTATGTCGTCATTAATTCTGTCAAGTACAATACAGTAAGAATTCCACATTGCATTTCAGTGTAGCACATTAAAAAGAAGTAATTGGCTGTCAACAACATATTCCAGACCCAACTGTAAATGTAAAGATAAAATTCCCATAGTCCTTCTGGACCATTGTGCTGCTCCAAGCCAACCAATTGAGTTAACCAACAAAACTCAATGAGGGGATTGCAATCTCAAAGAGGATTTATGTAAATGGGATCTTTTTAGGTTAGTTTCACTTGTGAAGGGAAGTTTGAACAGAGCCCACTTAGCTCTATTCATTGATAATTGGACTTTTAATCTGTGTTGTCATTTTGAGTCTCACATTCTTTCATTAACTTTTTCTTTTGTGTTTAAATTATTTTTATTGTTTTTTTTAAATCAAGTGTCTTTAAATTCATCTCGGATTCTTCATATTGCAAATTGAGAATCTCGTTTGCTGAAATTCCTGATGAATTATTTTCACTTAGTAAATTGTCAGAAGCATGTTTTAAATGGAAGCTAAATGGTAGTTGCATATTAGTACAGTTACAAAATTTTAAAAACTGAGTTAGCTAAAGTATACTTTGAAAGTTGGTTAAAAAGCGAGATAGGAACATAAGAACAGGAATAAACCATTCAGCTCCTCTCGCCTCCTCGCCCTTTAGTAAGATCATGGCTGATCTGTGGCCTAACTCCATATGGCACCTTGGGCCCATACTCCCTTGATACTCTTGCTTAATAAAACATTGTCTGCCTCTGATTTAAATTTAAACAATTGAATTAGCATCAAGTACCATTTGAGGAAGAGAGTTTCAAACATGCACTGCTCTTTGTGTACAGAAGTGCTTTCCAGCATTGCCCTTGAATTTGTCTTTGGAGCGTAGGAGGCTGAAGGTGACCATTCAGCGGTTTATTAAATCATGCAGGGCAGGGGAGTCCAAGACTAGAGGTTTAAGGTGAGAGAGGAAAGATTTAAAAGGGACCCAGGGGCAACTTTTTCACGTAGAGGGTGATGATGTATGGAATGAACTGCCAGAGGAAGTGGTGGAGGCTGGTACAATTACAACATTTAAAAGGCACTGGATGAGTATATGAAGAAGAGGAGTTTAGGCAGATACGGATCAAGTGCTACCAAATGGAATTGTATCGGTTTAGGATATCTGATTGGCACAGACCAGTTGAACTGAAGGGTATGTTTCAGCCGATGACAATGACTTTATAATTCTTCCACTGTGACATCTGGTTCGAGAATCTTCAATCAGTGGAAATAGTTTACCTTTATCTATCCTGTCTTTCCCTGTTAATGTCCTGAAGACCTCAAATAGGTCAGCCCTTTAACTTTCTATATTCTAGGGAATAAATGTCTAATTTTTCCTCAAACTTAATCTCTGAATTTCAGGTATCATTCTTGTAAACCTGTGTTGAACTCACACCAGAGCTAAAACACCCTTCCTTAGGTGTGGTGTCCAGATCTGCTCACAGTACTTTATGACGAGTCTAACAAGGATTTTATGTAACCGTAGCATAGAAGTTGACAGATGAGCAGTGGTGGATATGAAGTTTGTATTTCATACTGCTTAAAAAATATATTTCATTGAGATTGAACTACATTGCAAGAAGGATGAAACTTCTAGGTAAGGAAGTTGGGGCTAGTGTCAAGTTAAAGGAAAAGGTGTGCAATGTTGGAAAAATTAGTGATAGACCAGAAGTTTGGGAACTTTCAGAAACTAGCAAAGGAGAACTGAGGAGGAACAAAAATAGATTAAAAGTAAACAGGTGAGAAACATAAAAACAGAGCTTCTGCAAGTACATGAAAAAGAAAGTAAATGATCCCTGCTGGATGAGACTGGGGAATTTAATAATGAAACCAAGAAGTGTCTGAGACTTGAACAAAAAAAGTCGTATCTGTTTTCACAGTGAAAGGCATGAAAGCACCCTGATTTTAATGGAAAAACAGAGGGTGTAAAGGCAGAGAAAACTTAAAATAATCACTGTCACTTGAGGATAAAGGACTAAGCTAACTACTGGACAAATTTCTATGACTAAAGACTGACTTGTACATGAGGTCCTTTTAGGTTTTTTTTAAAAAAAGTGCTTGCAAAGATTAGAATGCATTGGTTGTAATTTGCTATAATTCCCTAGATTCTGGTAACGTCCCTGTGGGAAGCTACAAATATAGCACTTCTATTCAGGGAAGGAGGGAGACAGTACGCAAGAACAAACTATTTACCCTAATGTCTGTCATTGGGAAAACACTGGAATCCATTATTAAGGATTTAATAGCTGAACATTTATAAAATTGACTGTGTTTGTTTGCATTACAATGTGCTTTTATGAAAAGGAAATAGTATGTGACAAATGTTGTGAAGTTATTTGAGTGGATCAAAAGGGATATATACACGTAGGGTATTTCGATTTTCAAAATAATTTTGATATGGTGGGGTTGTAGAAAGAAAGGCTATTCAGGAGGCTTTTAGGGCAGCACGGTAGCTCAGTGCTTAGCACTGTTGCCTGACAGCGCCAGGGACCCAGGTTCAATTCCAGCCTCTGGTGACTGTTTGTGTGGAGTTTGCATGTTCTCCCCGTGTCTGCGTGGGTTTCTCCTGGGTGCTGCGGTTTCCTTCCACAGTCCAAAGGTGTGCAGGTTAGGTGGATTGACCATGCTGAATTGCCAGTAGTGAGCAGGGATGTGCAAGCTAGGTGGATTATCCATGGTAAATAAGGGGTTACGGACTACGGTGAGATGCTAACTAACGGGAAGCGGAAGACATGGTAAATGAATTGAATTCAGAAGGGCAAACTAACTAACTGGCAGAGTACTACCTGGATTAGTGCACCTCAATAATTTTGCTATCTATATGAATGACTTGGATGGAGATCAAGTGTATTTTGGCCAGATTTGCTAATGACATAAAGATGGATAGGGAAGCATGTTGAGGTGGACATTATCTACAAAGGTGTAGAGATAGGTTAAGTAAATAGTAAGTGTTTTGCAGATGGAGATTTATGGAGAAACTGCATTTGAGTGGTTTTGTTGAAATTCTTGCTGAAATGCTGCAATACATCATTCAGATAACAACAAACACTCTTTGACAATGTTGAAAAACTGTTACATCTTTGTATTTTTAAAATCAGTTTTCCTGTTGCTTTAAAACAGTATTTAAATTGGTCTAATTCCAAACTTTTGAATAAGTTGAATTTAAAAAATGGCCTTTTTTGCAGATCAGGTCAGAATGATGTGTCCTATCATACTAGACATTAAATGTATGTTTGTTTCTGTTGCAGCAGACTCAGCTGCGCCATGCAATGATAGTCGATGGACACAGAAGTGGCAGTCTTCAAGACCCCTCAGGAGAACAAGCCTCTCCCTGAGCTCTGGATTCTGGCATGCTACAGGCAGGCATTCAAGCAGACGCCTGTTGAGGGCTATCCCTCGGCAGGTAGCTCAGACACTGCAGGCAGATGTATTATGGCAGATGGGGCATACAGGTGCGTAGAGGATTAGTTGGTAAAGCCACGTAGCTGGCCGAACAACCTCATGTTTGATCATGTCGAATTGAAAACACCTGGAAGGAAGCAGATTTTATGGATTAACTGTCTTCCTACAGTGTTTACAATTGGATACGCTCTGAATTCATTTTGCTTTCCAAAACAATTCTGGAACACCGCTATTAATTAGATATCATTCTAAGGGGGAGAGATTTATGATGATGATGACTTTTACTGGCTGTGTAGTCCCCTCCATCAAGTTAGAATGAGTTATAAGAACCAAGTGTTGAAGATGCTGGAAATCATAAGTAAAAGCCAACAGTCTGGAAGGATTTAGCAGGGTTGACCGTAACTGTGCACAAAGAAACACTTAAGGTTTCATATTGATGAGTTTTTGTCAGAACAGTTTTGCAATGCAAGTGCATTTTAGTGAGTCGTTGTTTTGCAAGTTGCTATAGCCATAAAGCTAAGGATTTAAATACAAGCTGTTCTTCTATAACACGTGTTTCACCAGCGTGAATTGGCTATAATGCAGTTGATGAATTGTGGGTGATGTTTGCAGAACTTTCTGTTGAACAGGTAATACTGGGTTTTCCATAGTGCGATTTTTCTATTGAGTCAGGTTGCAGAGGAGCACACTGTCACGATATAGCAGAACAATCACCATTTGGAAACCAATAACTATACAAAATGTATTTACATTCACAAGAACTCTATCCATATTTTGTGAAACCTGATCTAAATGTGCTTTGGTAAACCTTTTAAAATAAGTTTAACCTATAGTTGTGCAAATACCTTCTGTATAATAAGCATTTGTGTCATCCTATGACCATTGATAGCAAATGCACTGATTTATTTTTGTTGTCAATAGTAAAAACTGCATAAAATGTCCCTAAAATTCTTTTATGGCTTTATCAGCAAAACACCACAATTTCTGAGGTGCCATTAATTCCTTGGATTGCTTGTCATTTATGGCTGTGATCACTAAATATATACATTACTAGTTTGGTTGAATTATGCTTCAAATGTATTTTTTAGGAAGAATTTTTATTAACCTATCCAAGTCTTGTTTAATGGAAAACTTCGATGTCGTTTGTAATGTAGTAAAGTAGCTCAAATAGAACCTGAACTTCATATGTAAAAATATTTTAGACTTCAGATTTTTTAAATTTTGAGAATAAATTTAAGGCGCTTGTCAGAAGAAATCTATTTTAAATTAAAAAAAGATTAAGAGTACCACATGACAACAAGCGTGTCATCTATGGATGTGCAGGTTAGGTGGATTGGACAGGCTAAATTACTCGTAATGTCCAGGGATGTGCATGCTAGGTGAATTAGCAATGGGGTTACAGGGTTACAGCGATATTGTCGGAGTAGGGGAGGGGTAGCTGTGGGTGAGATGCTCTTCTGAGGGTCGGTGTATATATAATAGGTTGAATAGCCTGCTCCCATACTGTGTAGGGCTTCAATGATTCTATGAAACAGACCATGAGAAGCAAATGTGAGAATGAGATATACTCTTTTCATGTGCACCAGTGTGTAAGGTCACATTTTAAGATTCTTGATTTTGCGTTAGATTAGGTGACAGCTAATATCTGAAATGCAAAGGTCTAAAATCTGATTGTTTAACATTTTCTACATTATTTCTTGAATTCAAGAAGCATTGCTACTTGGTCAAATTCTGTGTTTCGAATGCACTACTGTCATTTCACTGCAATTTTGTTTGGCAGATTATTCAAAGTATTTATCACTCTTTGCATTAAGTTCCTTAAGGTTGTGTGTTTTGCCTATAGTCAAATAATTGAGGTTCTAGCATTTCTGTAATATTTTGCTTCAAACATTCATGGGCTATCAAGTACCATTCAACTTTTGCTCAAATTTCTGCACCAGCTTATCTTGTTTTTTTAGATTAGATTACAGTGTAGAAACAGGCCCTTCGGCCCAACAAGTCCACACCGACCCGCCGAAGCGAAACCCACCCATACCCCTACATTTACCCCTTACCTAACACTACGGGCAATTTAGTATGGCCAATTCACCTGACCCTGCACATCTTTGTGATGTGGGAGGAAACCGGAGCACCCGGAGGAAACCCACGCAGACACGGGGAGAACGTGCAAACTCCACACAGTCAGTTGCCTGAGGCGGGAATTGAACCCGGGTCTCAGGCGCTGTGATGCAGCAGTGCTAACCACTGTGCCACCGTGCCGCCCGATATTGCTTCTCCCATTGCTTTTCAATTGACTGATTATACTCATTTAAGCAAATTCTTCAAAACATTAAATTTAACCACAAACGTAGCTATTTTACCTAGGAAATACTTTGAACCGTTTTACACTGGTGACCTTTTCTTTAGAGCCAGATATAATCTGAACTGCCATGCCTTTGGCGTCTATGCTGTTATTGCTTGTGGCTTCCTGGACTCTGAACCTTTGCAGACACACACTGGATAAGATCTATCTGTACATCGATGACAGTGATTGTTAACAAAACTATTTGTTTCATGTGGAAAGTGTTTCCAGCAATACTGAATTATTATATTGCATGTGGTTTGAAGGATGATTAATATTAATAATTGTGCATCATTTCAGGACTTATTAGTAACATGGTGTTGATTAATTTTAACCTCTTGAAGTTCACATCAGAGAATGTGATAAAAGCATGTACGTCGTCTCTTCATAAAATGCCTAAAAGCCTTGCATAATCCAATTTATTAAAAAAAAACACAGCTATTTTGCTGAATTAGTAAGCATGCTCTTTGCCAGACTCAGATGAAGCTAAGACAGAAATTTGGGACCAAAGCTATCATAGCAGGATCAATAGCACCCTAGTGTTATCATCAAGGAACTTGTATAAAAATTGGATAGCTGTTAATTGACTAGGTCTAAAATCTGAGCACTCACTGGCTTTGCTTCACAATTATTTTCATGACCAAAATGATTGTGCAAGTATGTAATTATGTTTGGATGTTCAATAGCATGTGTTGCTGATAAAGTTTAAGGCTTTGAACAATGGACCTACACATTATGCTGTCTTTTGATCACCAATTGTAGTGAAATTATACTGATTTCTCTTTTTTTTTCCCCTCTTCACTGCTCCCTGCCCGTCCCACCACCAAAGTCTGACTGCTTGCTTGTTAGACTTGCCATTATTAATATTATTAAAGATGCTACTACAAAAGCAAAAGGGTTTGAGATTTTGGAAGGTTGGAGCTCAGGTCTTATATCAGGTTGTAAGTTTGCTCGCTGAGCTGGTGGGTTTGATCTCAGAATTTCGTCGCCATGGGAGGTAAATTCATCAGTGAGCCTCCGGTGAAGCACTGGTATTCTGCCCCACTTGTTATTTGTGTCTTGGTTTGTTGTGGTAGCTGATATCATTTCTGGTCCTGTTTCTGAGAGGTTGGTAAATGGGGTTCAATGTTTGTTAATGGAGTTCCGGTTTGAATGCCAGGCCTCTAGGAATTCCCACATAGTCTTTATTTAGCCTGTTCCAGTCGAACAGATATCCCTCTACGTCTGTGTATATGGATACCAGTGATAGTTGGTCATGTCTTTTGGTGGCTAGTTTCCTGCCCGTCTACCTGACATTATTTAAAAGTGCCCCAACACACTGCAGTACCCATGAATTATGAGAAGCCGAGGAACAACACCTATACAACGTATTCCGGAACAATGGTTAAGCGTAGTCTGCTGATTCCTGCACAACAGACTTAACCTGGAAGACACAACACGCCCAGAGACTCTAGCCACCCTGCCGTGCATCTGAGACATATCAGAGATGACGATCAGACTATTACTAAGACCCATAGGCATCATGCTGGCCCACCAATCTACCACCACACTGAAACAGCTCCAGGTGACTTTAAAGGACCCCGTACCCACAGTCAGCAAAAGGAATGTCATACACAAAATACCCTGCAAGGATTGCAACAAACATTACAATGGACAGATAGGCAAGAAACTAGACACCAAAATACATGACCAACTATCACTAGTATCTTTACACACAGATGAAGACGAACACCAGTTCGACTGGGACAACATATCCATTCTGGGACAGGCTAAACAAAGACACACACAGGAATTCCTAGAGGTCTGACATTCAAACTGGAACTCCATTAACAAACATAGATTTGGATCCTGTTTTCCAACCTCTCAGAAACAGAACCGGAAATGATATCACCTGCCACAACAAACCAAGACACATAAACAGCAAGTGGGACAGAACACCAACACTTCACCGGAGGCTCACTGATGATGTTACCGAGCATTGTGACGATACGTCTGAAAACAAACCAACCAGCTCAGCAAGCAAACTTACAACCCAAAAGTGTTTATGTTTACAAATGTACTTATTTCCTCATAGCACTGTGATAATGATGCACACTGTGCTTCAAATTGGTACTAAAGTCTGGAATTATGAATTGGACAAGAAGTAACTCAGGAGAAAATATGGAAGGAGATTCGTTTTTTATTTTAGGGGGTGTCTTGTGCTAAATATCAGAGCCACATCTTCAAATTGTTACTTCAGTAGTTTTTGGAGTTGTACAAAAAAACCCGGCTGCACTAAATTGCATATCCATCAGAGGCAGTGTCTGATATGTTATTTCCAAGCTGCTACCGAATTGGTCTCTTTTTGTTTCTCTTTACCATTGTTAATAATATATTGCTTATCTAAGCTGAGACATTTCAAAATTAGTGTTAAGTCTAAATTATTCATACGTAGTCATGTCTTTGATGTAGATCCTAATGTAACCTTGGGCAGATTACTAGACTAAAGAAGCAGTCAAGTTGAGTGTGGTTGGTGTCCAACAGGAAATCACAAACAATAGCATTGTAACTATATGTTGCATCAAGGCCATAATTGCTTGGAATTTTAAATAAAACCAGTTTAAAAAGGTACTTACCAGAACACATGGACCTCCCTCATGCTGTTAATTCAACATTGCTACAATTATTCAACTCTTCTTTCAAAGTCTTCGCTACCTGGTCGATGCTTTAAATGACAAAACTGAAACAAATTTTTTTTAAGTGCATGCGTCTTACTGAGTAGGCATCCTATCAATCCATATATAACAGCCTGTTTTGAAAATTCTTATCCTGCTTTGACAAATTCTACCACAAAAGATGGGGCTTACCAAAACGTGAGAAAAAAATTGGCATCATTCTGGAAAGAATGCTATGGGTGGTTCTGTTTCTTGAAAAAAAAACAGGGTCTGCGCATGCACCAAAAACCAGTCAGTTCTTCCTTCACAATTTAATTCTGTCCATTTGTTTTTGAG
Source organism: Chiloscyllium plagiosum (assembly GCF_037043375.1). Classification (NCBI taxonomy): domain Eukaryota; kingdom Metazoa; phylum Chordata; class Chondrichthyes; order Orectolobiformes; family Hemiscylliidae; genus Chiloscyllium; species Chiloscyllium plagiosum. Next base: position 64,758,531 of record NW_028270155.1, on the reverse strand, counting down.
CTGTATTATTTAGAGACCACAGAGGGTAGAAATATGACCTTTTCCCACCTACAGCCATTGAGCTAAAGTTATTGAGTGTGCAAAGTGGGGCAATCGGTTTTTGAAGCAAAAGGTTCGTATTTGAATATGACCTGCTGTGTAGTTGACTATAACTGTGTGTAGACTCAGTTTGGATTTTGCTCATGTTTCCAGGTGTTGGTGTGAAAGTAGCAGTGTTTGATACGGGACTCAGTGAAAAACATCCCCACTTCAAGAATGTGAAAGAGAGGACAAATTGGACCAATGAAAAAACTTTAGATGATGGTATGTACACTTGAATTATGTAAAACATGTATCACAGGCTTATGGATGTGAAGAAGTGTTTGGAGTAAATCTATCTTTCAATATATGTTTTCTTATTGTGAGCTGTTTTAGATGTGTGCATAAGATTTTTACAAACATTACAAAAACATTTTCAATATGTATTGCTTTATATGATGTATCTATCCCCAGATAATTTTTATGAAAAATGTAAAGACCTAATACCATTGGGTAAGGACTATTCATCTGCATTGACAATCTGAGATTTAATTTGAGTATCTGCAGAGGCATAAAAAAAGCAAATCCATTTTTTGTTTATTTTTGTTTCACCCTGCCATCCTACATTTTGCTTGCTGTGGATTATTATGCCCTCGTTCCTCAGGATGTTGTGGAAGAGTGCATGGAGTTCCTGTTCACTGCAAGCTTTTTCTAAGCTTTCAATTCTGATGAACAGGTTCTAAATTCTTTCAGTATTTGATTGAGTAATATTTATCTATTATAATCTATGTCCTCTTTTAAAAATACTCACACCAGTGTCTTTTTAAAAAATATATCTTTGGAACAGAGTTTTCTGCTCTTGCATCCTATTTCTCTTATTTCCAAGTGGTTGGTTTTCATTGTAGTCCTTTAATCTCTGAAGTGTTCTGAAAAGTTTTCTGTGCACAAACAGTACTATATAAATGTAAGTTGAGATTTTATTCAGATTAGTCAAAGAGCAATTAAGAACAGTGATAGCCAACTTCTCAAAACAACATGCCCAATGACGCAACACAAGACGTGATATTCATAAACTAGAATTAAAATTTGAATGAAAACTGTAAGCTTCTAAAATATACTAACTGGATGGCCCAGAGCTGCTTTCCTCACCTTTCCCAAATTACTACAAATTTAGTAGAAGTAAACATAAACGTCACTTCCATCCTAACTGCATAAACTTAGCTTTGGAGAGACAACGTCATGGCCATTATATGCATGATCTGTGGGGCTGCCTTCTCTGAGGGAATTGTGCTAAATCTGCTCAAAGGTGCTGCATAAATTTATTTCTCTACCAGTATTTTTGGTTTGTTTTACTTAACTGTTTTAAACCTGACTGGAGAGATTTAGTTAAGTTCTGCATTAAAATATCTAAAAAATAAGCACTATTGCAGTTTCTTTTAAAGCGATAACTTCAAAATCGTTGAAGCTAAAATAATTGGTTGCCATCTAATTTGGCACCATGAATAACAAGGAGGTTTAGTGATTAAAAACTGAAATAACATATCATTTGAATGGAATGACTTGAAATAATTTAGCTTCAGAATTGGGTTTTAAAAAAAACCAAGCCAGTACAGCTTGGCTTTCTCTAAGTTGCTCCATGAGCAACAAGAAGTCAACCACAGTCTGGGGCTTGAGTCACAATGGGACAGGTGAGATAAGTATGGTAAGCTCCTTTCCATGAAAGACATTAATGACTATCCAGCAGTTTTCACAGTTAAGTTTTCTTGGATTACCCTAAACTACCAAGTTCAATCAAATTAATTCTACAACCTGAGTTTGAAAGCTCAGATCTGGTATTCTCGTCCCATTGTCAAATTCCAGGCTACTGTACATGTGAATAAAGAGGAATAGACTGTATTTTGTTTAAAAAAAAAAGCAAAGATCTTTGAGGTACTCAGGATCCACAGCAGAGTAGGGATAGCCTGAAAAAAAGCATTTCAGATAACACACAAATCCAAGTTTCTGTATGAGAACGCAGCTCAATGTAATTATAGATCATTAGGTTTTTATTGTCAGTGGCTGTAATCAGTCACTTGCTATTACATTTTATTCAGCAGAACCATCATTTATTGGGAAGTTATTTTCCAAATGGAGAATGGTTTTCCTGCTGCCGGCTTGATATTGCAAATTCTTCTGAGACAGTGGTGCAGGCTGGGCTATCATTTATATTGCTCTACATCCAAATATGAAAAAGACAGATGAGTAATTTTCTTGCAATTGTTGCAACTATTGAATGGTTACAACATTTTGATCTGCACTTTTTATGCTGAAAATAGTTCTGTTCTTGAACTAACTGAGAAATAGTTCTGTAAACTTGAACTTTGCTCAGCTGGTCTATTGCTGTATGTGTTGATTGAAACTTTTCAAGAGGCTGGTCAGTAGCTTTAACAGTTTTCTGGGGAGGTAACTTCATATTCCCATCTCGCTTTGAAAATGCATGACATGTATGCTTCTTGATTGTAAGCGTTTTGTCAATGATGGCTTGCCAGGCATTATTAAGGAGATGGTGTGCATTTTAATTTGTTCTAATACATAGACTAATTAATTAACTAACAGAAAGCATCATCACCTTTATAGTGCAGTAACTTTCTTTGACCAAGTGGCTACTATATTTCATGTTGGTATTGCAAGGCATTTGCGTTGTAACACAAGTGACACGTGCCTGAAGAAATATAATTTTCAATATTTTAGTTATGTCTTCATTGCATCTGTTTGTTTCAATTCTGTTTAAATTTGCCTTTTGAATGTGTAAATTTGTATGAAAAGAATGGGAGGGGTCTTTGCTGCAGTGTTTGCTGACTTGAGAGGTGGCAAATTCCTCCGTGGATAGAATCTGCAAAGAGGTCTCAGACAGAATTGTGGGGTATTCAGAGTTCTACTCTTTCTGCAATAAGCTATGCTTGGATAAGAAATGACTTCATGTTAGGGTCTAATACTGTGATGCTACGTCTGTCCCATCATTGAGCATTACATTTTGAGATTTCTTCTTTGAAGATTTAAGTTCTTTTTAGTTATGGTAAGGAAAAGGAAGAAACAATTTTCCTGCATTTGAACATATCAAATGGGAGAAGATATTCATTGCTGATAGTATTTCATCCACCTTGAAACTATATCTTTCTTTGCTTTTTGTTGATGTTAGGCTTAGGGCATGGGACGTTTGTTGCAGGAGTGATTGCCAGCATGCGAGAATGTCAGGGGTTGGCACCAGATGCAGAGTTGCACATTTTCAGAGTCTTTACGAACAATCAGGTAACGTGTTCTCACTTTTCATTCTCCTCTGACCTTGTTATTATGAGGAATGGGTTTCAGGAAAAGTTTGCAAAGTGATCTTTGCTGCAGAAGAAATTGTAATTGTTATTATTACTAATGCTACAGAAAATCTTCTAAATTTTCTTGTCACTATAGAATAATAATCAGAACATAAGTTAAAGCTAATCATGCAGTTATCCAAATTTGTACAATGTTGTTATTTGCTACATATCACAAGTGAATAGTTCATCTGATGATTTATCTGCATTGACAAGATAATGCATAGAGAGTTTCCTTAGCAAGTTTGGTGATTAAGCTACTGAACACTTCTTTACTGTGGTCGTACAAAAACAGTCTGTTTTTAATATGAACAAACCATTTCGTCCTACAGGGTGGATAGACCAATTGTTTGACCTGGCTGGATCTTTCGAAGTACATGTCTTGTTTATGGATGTCTAGAATGTGACGTTATCAATCTGTTTAGTTCTGTGATGTCCAAAATCTTAAATTTGTAAAGCCTCGTGAGAGAAATTAGTGAAGCAGACTTAAACATGGGTAAACGCATAGGCATCAAGTTACTTAATTGCCCGTTTATCAGTAGAGAAGCAGAGTATGATTTTTTGCATTGCTAAGTATCCTAAAACTGGTTCCTATTTCTTAGGAACTACTGGTCAGATCAAAGTGTGTATAAGGTTTGAAATACTTCACGACTGACTGGTTATTTATTATCCGTTTTCCTGTTGGACAATGGCCAGAGGAATTTGCTTTTACAGAGCAAATTTGTATTGGGGTGTACTTTATTTATGCAGTTATAATATTCAAAATATTAGGTACATTCTGATTATTTGACTTTTGAACCCTAAGTAGATTGTATTGGTATATTTGAATGATCTAATAGTTTTAACAGTACTTATACTTCTTATTGTTCATCTCATTTGTCATCATGAAACGTTGGCTTTGTTTTTACTGCATGCATATCTTGAACAGCTGTAAAATGGTTTTGGCCTGCCATTTGCATTTGGTATGCAGATTCATTTGGGTTTGTTAAGGACAATGTCTTAGCTTTGCCAATTTGTGTGTGCGTCAGTGAGGTGAGTACTCTTGAGTTATATTATTGGATAATTGCTAACCTGTTGTATCCTCATCTCTTTCTATTTAACTGCATATTTAAAAGTGATTCTTTTGAAAAGTTAAAGGGAGGCTTAAGTTCCTAACTAAGCTAATACATTATTAGAATTGGAATCCCTACAGTGTGGAAACAGGCCCTTCGGCCCAACAAGTCCACACCGACGCTCCGAAGAGCAACCCATCCAGGCCCTCTTCCCCCACCCCACCATCCCACATTTACCTCTTGAATAATGCAGCTGACCTACACATCCCTGAACATTAAGGGCAATTTAGCATGGCCATTTCACCTAACCTGCACATCTTTGGACTGTGGGAGGAAACCGGAGCACCTGGCAAAAACCCACGCAGACTCTGGGAGAATGTGCAAACTGCACACAGACAATCTCCCAAGGTTGGAATCGAACCCAGGTCCGTAGCGCTGTGAGGCAGCAGTGCTAATCACTGAGTCACTGTGCCACCCCTTAGATTTGATTTGAGAGGAGAGGGGCTCCCTTCTCAATTTGTTTTATGATATAAAATATCTGTTAAGTATACAATACACGAGATAGTAGAAAATGTCTTGGCAGTATTTAAGTAGCAGCTCTGAATTGTGTTGGAGAATGGGCAAATTATGAATGTTCAGTTACTTCTGAGTAGATTTCTGTTCTTTCTGTCTACTGGGAAAGTGATGGAAGCAGCCATTGAAAATGGCATTGATCGTGTCACATGCACTTTTAGTCTGGAGTGGAACAGTGCTAAAATGAAAAAAAATGCTGTGTGTGCATCCCCGGTGTTAAAGTGGCGTTACTTAAAATAAGATCTAAAAGAACTTGTGGTTTTATTCATTTGTATTTATAGAGTCGTAGAAATGTACAGCACGGAAACATATCCTTCGGTCCAACTCGTCCATGCTGACCAAATATCCTAAATTAACCTAGTCCCATTTGCCAAATTTTGGTCCATGTCCTTCCAAAACCTTCCTACTCATGTACCCATCCTTTTAAATATCGTAATTGTACTAGCCTCCATCATTTCCTCTGGCAGTTCATTCCATACATGCACTACACTGTGTGAAGAGGTTGCCACTTAGGTTCCTTTTAAATCTTTCCCCTTTCACCTTAAATCTATGCCCTTTAGTTTTGGACTCTCTACCATCCGGAGAAAGACCTTGTTTATTCATCTTATCCTTCCCCTCATGATTTTATAAACCGCTAAAAGATCATTCCTCAGCCTCCAACACTTCAGAGAAAATAGCCTCTGCAGTTCAAACCTGTCCCAGCAACATCCTTATAAATCTTTTCTCTACGCTTTCAGGTTTCACATCATCTTTCCTATAGCATGGAGATCAAAATTGAGTGCAGTATTCCAAAAGTCGCCTCACCAATGTCCTGTATGACTGCAATGTGACATCCCAACTGCTATACTCAATACATAGACCAGAAAAGGCAAAACTATCTTCTCTACCCTGTCTACCTGCAACTCCATCTTCAGGCAACGATGAAAGTGCACACCAGGATCTCTTTGTTTGGCAATACTCACCAGGACCTTACCATGAAGTATACAAGTTCCTTAACAGAATGCAGCACCTTACATTTATCAAAAGTAATCTTCATCTGACTGTCATCAGCCCATCTGATGAAGGACCTGGGTAACCTCCTTGGCTGTCCACTATATCACTAATTTTGGTGTCATCTGCAAACTTAGGAACCACTCATCTTATAATTCATATCTAAATCATTCATATAAATGACAAAAAATAGTGGACCCAGCAGCAATTCTTGCTGCACACAGCTGGTCACAAGCCTCCAGTTCAAAAAGCTACCCTCCTCTGTCACACTCTGTCTGCTACTGGGGGCCGGAGTTGGTTTAGGGCTCATAAGTGTATTCTTCACTTGGTGATCCATGAATGGCAAGTGCTTCAGTGTAGAATAGTCTAATCGATGCCTAAGATAATTATAAATGTTTGACTTGTGATTTTGGAGATGCAGGTTTGTGGCAATTTCTTTTTGGATGTTTGAGCTAAGTAGGTGTCTTCTATATCTTGTTAACATTATCTAATTAACAGGGCGTTGCTGGAGTTTATGGAAGTTACCTGTTTGGATTTTTAGGTAAAATCTGCAACGCGAAGGAAGAAAGAAAAAGTGAGGAAGAATAAAAAAAAAGTCTATATTTCCACATGTAATGTTGACTTTGAAGTACATGCCTGTACAATCTATTCTGAAATCGTACTGTGATATATGGGCTTGATTCTTCACCCTGATATTCCCAGGATAACTTGACAGCAAGAGCAACTCAACTGACATCTTGATATCAGTGGATTAGACTTTGTGTCATTTTTTTTTTATTTATATGATATTAGCTATTCACATATGAGGAAGTGGTAAATGAACATAAAATATTGAGTATAGCATGTCTGCCACCTGTTTCTTGTTGGTTCAGTTTCTGGCCAGTCGCCTTCATTGTATTTAATTTTGAAAGATGTTTGGTATGACTTTTTAAAATGAGTAATGATTGCAAGCAGTTGATCGGTGGGAGGAAACTCTCTAACTCCAAGCTACATGTCTGTCTTAAATTCAAATTTGTTAGTGAAATACACTTCGGTTTATCCCCCAAAGGTTAGTAACTATCCATTTGTAGACTCGTTTTTTTCACATTTTCAAAGTAAAATAGTGAATGCTAAATTGTTGTTGTCTTGTATGAATTTATATTTGAGTTTTACTTGTTACAGGAAATTGTTCTTGATTTTATTTGTCACTTGACAAGTTGTTTTTTAAAAAATATCAAACTGCCTACAGCAGAAGAGAGCTTCAATTTTGTGTGAACCCAAAACACACACATGGAACTTCAGTATGCCTCTATCCTAAATGCTGTTTCTTTAGCGGTGGTGCATTGGATTATCTTTTAGAAATGTAGTTCAGATCCCATTGAGCTGAGGCTGTTGGTTTCGATTCTTAATAAAATGACTAATTTTTTTCACATTTTCAAAGTAAAATTAGATTAGACTTAGATTACATTACAGTGTGGAAACAGGCCCTTCGGCCCAACAAGTCCACACCGACCCGCCGAAGCGAAACCCACCCATACCCCTACATTTACCCCTTACCTAACACTACGGGCAATTTTTAGTATGGCCAATTCACCAAATAGTGAATGCTAAATTATCGTTGTCTTGTATGAATTTATATTTGAGTTTTACTTGTTACAAGAAATTGTTCATGATTTTTTGTCATTTGACAAGTTGTTTTTTTTAACTCTGATTTCTCTCCACAGATGCTGCCAGACCTGCTGAGCTTTTCCAGCAATTTGATTTTGTTTCTGATTTCCAGCATCCACCTGTTCTTTTGGTTGTTATTTTGACTGACTATTGAGCAACAGTTGAAGTAGGGAGATAAATTTGTGAAGTAAAGGAAAAGATACCTAGTGTTTTACTGTGGAAGTAATGTAAGTTATGGAAATAAGTAGTTCTGATTTTGTTTTTAACTAGGTCTCTTACACCTCTTGGTTCCTGGATGCCTTTAATTATGCAATTTTGAAGAAGATAGATGTACTGAACCTCAGCATAGGTGGACCAGACTTCATGGATCATCCCTTTGTCGATAAGGTAGGTTTGAATGACAGATGGGTGGACAAAGTCATTCACTATTCGCATTAAGTTTTTGATTTAATTGTGCAGTATTTACTTTCTGAGGCCATATACCGTGTCTTTTGTATTGCAGAGTTTATGCAAGAAAAATGTTTTGTATATACCACATAACTGAGCACATTTGACATGTTGGGTTTGCTGGAGACTTGATGTGGGGGGTTCTAGAGTAGATAGAACTTTTTCATTCTAAACACATGGCTTCTCTCATGACCATTTGTCTTTCATTTGCCTATTATCTGCTAAGTGTGCAATTTCATTTGCCAGATGAATATTCTTTATGTAACTTGAATTCTGTGCCCCCTTGGTAATGTGACATGGTGGTATAAAGTATAATTTCAAGGATAGCTACGGGCAGGCAATGAATGCTGACCCCGTCAAAAATGTCCACATCCCATGAGTGAATTAAAACCTATTGTGATCACAGCTGGATCAAGTTGCCTAGCCTTGAGGTTATTAATGAATCCTATTACATTATACAATGCCAGTCTTAATATAATCTCGTCACTTATGTGGAGACAGTGCAAAGAATATGTGCAAGGATGACTTTAGACATTCACCAATGAATAATGAAGCGAGCTCGCCTCATGAAGTCTTTAAATTATTAAAAGCTTTTGATAACGTAGATGCAGAGTTTCCTTGAGTGGGAATGATCTCTCGACATAAGAGAGTCACCAAAAATCAAACAGAAAATTCAGAATTACTCAGGAAACATCATTACAGTTAAGAATGTGGAAATACCTATCTCAATGTGGTTAGCACTAGTTATGGAACCACTTAGAGGAGAAGGGAAGAGAGGGTTATTCTGATATGGGACGAGAAAGTAGACTTGACTCATTCTACTGAATATCCTGTTTCTGTGATGTGTAATTCAGTGCATTTAAAAGACTTCTGTTCTCAAACAATTAACTCTCTTTATCTGGCATGAAGTCCTAATTGTGATATATTTTCTGAAGATGTTTGTGTCAGTAGCCTGATCTGACTGTGCACATAAAGACAATGTCTGTGTATTTTCTTAATATTATTCAAATAACGTTTAGAGTATTTTTCCATCCTGATTTATCCTTTTGAATGTTCCTGTACTGAAACAATTAATCTTTGGAGTACTGGCAAATTCAAGAAACCTGTAGGCGCCTTGACACAATAATGCTTTCAGTTCACACCCTGGTACTGAAGTAAAACCTTGCCACATATCTAGATATCAGCAGTAAGTTTAATACAACAATAATCTTATTCAACTCCAATAACGTTAGGTTTTTAAAAGATAACTGTTCAGTTTCTTTCTCTTCTGTTTTCCAAATATTTTCTCCTACCTAAAAATGTAAAAGTTTAATTTTTAGTGAATGTGTATTATCTTTTAACACTACTTTTTTTAATGTTTTGGCTAATTTGTGCCTCTTGTAGAAATAAATCTGGTGCGGATAGTATTGTGAAGAGCTAGTAGTAAAACATCTTTGAACGATAGAGATAAATTTGCTGTTTAAAGTTTATTTGACAAACATCTTTGATTTTATAGGTGTGGGAGCTGACAGCTAATAAAGTGATCATGGTCTCTGCAATTGGTAATGATGGCCCCCTTTATGGGTGAGTTTGGTTTTCTTGACCTTAATGTTTCTGTTCAAGCATGTTGCTAAAACAAAAAAAAGTAATGGACACCTGAATTTTAACTACTGGGAAGCAAAATGTATGGAACTACTATTGTTCAAGTGGATGAGATAAATATTTGGCAGCCAGATCTGCAGTCAGAATGGAAAACTTCTTCTGCCTGTGCATCATTGGTTAATTAAACAAAAATCATATTTTGGACAGCATGGCACATTTTTTGTGTGTGTCTAGAACCAAGAAAATGAACCTTCTGTTAATATTATCTGTAGATTTAATTGCTTGGTCAGAAATGAGGAAATGTGAATTTTGATCATATTCCACACCCTAAATGTGACGCAATTGGTATAAGTACGTGGGTTGTGTTGTCTGTTTTAATTCTTCAGGCAGTAGATGACTCTAACACGTTAATTATACTTCTTAAATGGCACTTTTCACCAAACTCTCCTCCACCCTGTTGTCTTGAGTAATGATGCTGTAAACCCTCTCACAGCCCATGCAGTGATATTTCATTATGTTCTGTGATTTTTAAAAAAAATTACTGAATAGTTTTTGAATTGGAATTTTGAATGTTGAGGTCAGGAGGTTGAGGGGTGGAGCAGATTAGTGTCAGAAAGGTGAGTGAAGATGTTCAGTGAGTCATTAAGTATGACCTCACAACATTCACAGAATATAAAATGGCTGAATTATGACTGAATCCAGTTTGGGCCTGTGAAATCTGACCCGCATTTCGCAGGAGCTCCTGAGGCAGGGATTCTGTTTATTGAAATAATTGGTCTTTATAAAGTCAGCAAAAGTTTGTGTCTTGCTTTTGTTGGATACGCTTGCTGTAGTCTTCTGTTTAATTGTTAACGTCCAAAAGTCGCTTGTAGATCATGTTGTGAATTCATTTGTAAAATTAGATCCATTTGTGATATGGAAACGCTTCCAGAGCTGGGAAGTGACCAAAAATGTTGTCTTATCACATTTGCTGAAGTTTAAAATTTTGAAATCTGAGATGCAAGATTGTCTCTAATCAGCAGAAGTGACATAGAGTCATAGAGATGTACAGCATGGAAACAGACCTTTCGATCCAACTAGTCCATGCCGACCAGAAATCCTAAACTAATCTTGTCCCATTTGCTAGCACATGGCCCATATCCCTCTCAACTCTTCCTATTCATATACCCATCCAGGTGCGTTTTAAATGTTGTATTGTACCAGCCTCCACCACTTCCTCTTGCAGCTCATTCCATACAAGCACCACCCTCTGCATGAAAAAGTTCCCCCTTAGGTGCCTTTTAAATCTTTTTCCCCTCACTTTAAAGTTCAGCCTTCAATGCTCGAGGAAAAATAGCCCCAGCCTATTCAGCCTCTTCCTATAGCTCAAACCTACCAGTCCTGGCAACATTTTGGTAAATCGTGTCTGAACCCTGTCAAGTTTCACAACAGCCTTCTTTTTGAAGGGAGACCGGATTTGGACACCGTATTCCCAACTCCTATATTCTATGCACTGACCAATAAAGGCAAGCGTACCAAACGCTGCCTTCACTATTCTGTTGACCTGGGACTCTACTTTCAAGGAATTATGAACCTGCACTCCAGGGTCTTTTTTGTTCAGCAACACTCCCCAGGACCTTACCATTAAATGCATAAGTCTTGCCTTGATTTGCTTTCCAAAATGCAGCACCTGACATTTATCTAAATTAAACTCCAACTACTACTCCTCGGCCCATCCCATTGTCATCTCAGGTAACCTTCTTCACTGTCTACTACACTCCAATTTTGGAGTCACTTACAAACCTACTAACTGTACCTCCTATGTTCACATCCAAATCGATTATGTAAAGTATTGGACCCAGCACCGATCCTTGTGGCACTCCACTGGACACGGGCCTCCAGTCTGAAAAACAACTCTCCACCACCACCACCCTCTGTCTTCTACCTTCGAGCCAGTTCTGTATCCAAATGGCTAGTTCTCCCTGTACTCCATGAGATCTAATCTTGCTAACCAGTCTCCCATGGGGAACCTTGTTGAACGCCTTACTGAAGTCCATATAGAGCACATCTACCGCTCTGCCCTCATCAATCCTCTTTGTTACTTCTTCAAAAGACTCAATCAAGTTTGTGAGATACCATTTCTCCCACACAAAGCCATGTTGACTATCCCTAATCAATCCTTTCCTTTCCAAATAAGTGTAAGAACATTTTTTTCTGCTTCAGGTTTCCAATCCAAATTTTCCCCAAGAACCATGATCCTACTCTCTCGGATTCCATCCTTTAACCCTGACTCTTCTGACTAGCTGAAAGCTTTTCTTTTAGCTATCTGCAGGTGCTATTTAATGACTCTTCTGTTAATTGAAGTACAGTAATTTCAATCAACTGCATGAAGGAAAATTGGACAGAAAATTTGCAGCAAATAAACACGAACCCTTTACTTGTGAGTTTATAACTTCAGTAGCGACAGTTGGAGTAGCCTTGCTCAGTACCAGGTTTCTCAATACATTTTAGAAATTATGGGTTCAATTCCACACTGGAGAATTTAGCATATTTACAGCAGTTTCAGAGATGCTGTAATGTTGGAGTATTTGTGTTCTGAATGAGACTTTTAAGTAAAACTCCTTCTTCTGTCTCATCTTAAAAGAGGGAGCAGATTAAAGATTTCAAATCCAGGAGGAGCAGGCCAGTTCTTCTGCTCTCTTGCCCACAAACAAAAGCTGCTGAAGGAGCAGTGAATCTATGGTGTTATGGAACATTTTATATGTAGACTGCTCAGCATAGTTTTGGATGATGTGAATTTTCCAGACTTAGACTTTGCATGACCTGAGAATGTGAAAGATACTCAAGTAGGCATTGAGGATTTGGATAGACATGAATGAATGATAAGTTTTGGTGCAAGTAAGTACCTAATATGACTGACTCACAGTTGGATATCTCGCACAGAATCTTCTTGTTGATCATGGAGATGAATTGCAAAGTTTTCCAAGTGACTGCTTGTGGGTTGTTTCTCCCATGGCATCTGAAACCTAATGTTGAGCTGTCTGTTGATGCAATTTATAGCTCGTGCCTTCTTTGAGAAGGGTCACTACTGAAGCTTGAGGGATATCTTTTCAGGCGTAATTCCAGTATTGCTTAACCACACACAGTTACTTGCCAGCACAATGGTGATCAATTGCAAAGGATTTAATGTAGGTCTATACTGATTCCCCAGCCTTCACACACCTTTTCCCACCCTACTTCCTGCAAAAATGCCATTCTGTATTCCTAATTCCTCCGCCTCCACCGTATCTGCTCCCAGGAGGACCAGTTCCACCACAGAACATATCAGATAGCCTCCTTATTTGGAGACCGCAATTTCCCTTCCCACGTGGTTAAAGATGCCCTCCAACGCATCTTGTCCACATCCTGCACCTCCGCCCTCAGACCCCATCCCTCCAACTGTAACAAGGACAGAACTCCCCTGGTGCTCACCTTCCACCCTACCAACCTTCACATAAACCAATCATCCGCCAACATTTCTGTCACCTTCAAACGGACCCCACCACCAGGGATATATTTCCCTCCCCACCCCTTTCTGACTTCCGCAAAGACCGTTCCCTCCGTGACTACCTGGTCAGGTCCACGCTCCCCCCTACAACCCACCCTCCCATCCTGGCACCTTTCCCTGCCACCGCAGGAATTGCAAAACCTGCGCCCACACCACCTCCCTCGCCTCCATCCAAGGCCCTAAAGGAGCCTTCCACATCCATCAAAGTTTCACCTGCACATCCACCAATATCATTTATTGTATCCGTTGCTCCCGATGCGGTCTACTCTACGTTGGGGGAGAGCGCTTTAGGAAACATCTCTGGGACACCCGCACCAATCAACCACACCGCCCTGTGGCCCAGCATTTCAACTCCCCTTCCCACTCTGCCGAGGACATGGAGGTCCTGGGCCTCCTTCTCCGCCACTCCCTCACCACCCGACGCCTGGAGGAAGAACGCTTCATCTTCCGCCACGGAACACTTCAACCGCAGGGCATCAATGTGGACTTCAACAGTTTCCTCATTTCCCCTTCCCCCACCTCACCCCAGTTCCAAACTTCCAGCTCAGCACCGTCCCCATGACATTCTTTTCCACCTATCCACTCCACCCTCCTCCCTGACCTATCACCTTCATCCCCTCCCCCACTCACCTATTGTACTCTATGCTACTTTCTCCCCACCCCCACCCTCCTCTCATTTATCTCTCCACCCTTCAGGCACTCTGCCTGTATTCCTGATGAAGGGCTTTTGCCCGAAACGTCAATGCTCCTCGGATGCTGCCTGAATTGCTGTGCTTTTCCAGCAGCTCTAATCCAGAAACTGTGGAATAGCTGTCACATGATAGACTGACATTACATTGTTATAAACCAGCTGTTTTTATAGAACATAAGAGAAGAAATTGAACCCTTCGAAAATATTCTAAATTTGTTGAAACTTACAGCAGCATTATTTGTTTGCAATGATTGTATTGCCTTGGCCTTTTCCAGCACCCTCAATAATCCTGCCGATCAGATGGATGTAATTGGTGTGGGTGGAATTGACTTTGAAGACAACATGGCTCGATTCTCATCTAGAGGAATGACTACTTGGGTAAGTTGTAGCATCATTTGTATTTCACCCTCTTGCAACTCTGGATGACAGCGGAATGCAGTTGATGCCAGCTTAATGATTTATTTGTAACATTAACCCAAGTGATTAACAATACAAGGCTAAAGAGAGAGTTTAGTGTCTACAGTCTTAGACAAATGCAACAGCCTTCTCTCAGTATTTGGATTTTTGCATACCAATGACCAACTCCTAGTGACTAGGCTGAGCAAGAGTTTCACAGGTAAGGCACGTTTCTGAAGCTTTGGTGTTGTGTATGTGTTGATTCAGTTTGATCTGCAGTGATACGTTGTTTATTGCATAAAGGTGAAGCTGATGTTACAACACTATTTCTATTGAATTGTACCATTCGAAATTTTGTGCAAAAGGTGTTCCTGAACAGCCCATTTGAGGAACAAGATAATATCTTTTTTGCACTGCTGGGTTTCACTTTTGGGGAAGAATTGAGACCTCTCCCTAAGGTGGTTTCTCTCGACCAAGTTTGGCTTTGGTTTGATGCCCCTGCTCGATGGAATGCTTTGTAATTTTTTCTCTCTCCTTATGAATACTGGAGTAATACAGCTTGTTTGCTTCTGTTCTACCTCTAAAGTAACTAATCACTTTTTTAAAATTTGTTCAGGATGTGACTGACATTTATTGGATCCTGTATTTGTGAAATTTTATCAACACAACTGCTGATACTTTTATAACTGAGCCTTGTATCTCTTAGAGGATAAGGCTATAATGGAATGCTGTGCCCTAGTGTGACCTCACCCTGACACGAAGTCTATTTGTATTATATTTGTTCAGAATTTCCTGAAACTAAGTGGAGAACCAAGTGGTGGATTAAACATTAACACTTATTCTTTGATTGCTATCAAGGCTTCCAGTTATTTTCTGCACTGGAGATGAAAGTCCTGTCGTTGATCTGAACATTAGTTTTGTTTCTTTCTACAAATACTGCCAAACCTGCTGAGTATTTCCATTTATTTTTCCTTTTTTATTCTGTCAACAGATTCAATCCTTTTGGGTGCTTGTTGTCATTTTTAAAAAATTACAAATCTCCAAAGATTTAAAGTTACTTCAAGAGCTCCTGTCACACAAGTATAATTTATTGGGATACTGTTTTGTTTTCTAGCAGATGATACAGGTCTTTTGAAATGTTGGCATCACTTTGGATCTTTGATTTCAGATTTTAAAAAAATACCACTATGTTGAACCATTTAGTTTGAACAGGGTATCATTCAGAACACAAGATTAGGACATGCCATGATGATTGGAGTTTTTGTGACTTTAAATCTTTCAACTAAGGGGAAGTAATTCATGGACAAGGTTTTATTTTTAAGGAGGTGACCTGTAACAGAGGAGCTAACCCCCATCCAACGGGTGTTCTAAGTAACATTTATTGCTTAGTTGTCATTGGTCATGAAATAATTCAGTATGTACCGTACTTGGTGATAACAGAACCAGCTCAGGCACAGGTTACTAATCTGTTTGTAATGCTTCTTGGCATTGATATCCTTTTAAGAGTTGGATATAGAGTTGAAATATAGCCAAGAGTGAAAATGTATTTTTCCAGAAATATTTCATGTTTGGTAATTTCACTTCACTTTAATAAGGTTTAACACCCATATTCTTTCACAAGTTAAATTGCAGAATGCATTGAACTACTAGTCTTGTATTTGATGGACTAATGTGTAATGGTATACAACAGAAATGGTGAGAAGCAAAATTAGACTGATCAAAGATATGTTCAATTCTTAAACCAACCTAAACAAAAAAGTAAAGAAAATTAAGCTCAGGTTTGCAGTTTTTCTTTCCTGGTATCAGCTGTTTCAGTTATAACAGTTTCCTGTTTGAAGCAGCAACTTCAAGTAGGTTCCTAAAGTTAAACTAAAAACTAAACTTTACATTGGATAGTTAGTAATGCAGTGAAAAGTATACTGAATGGTCACTTGCACTTAATTGCCTACTCACTGTGCAACAATAACCAGTTGATAGAAATTTTTTTAAAAAATACCTCTGTCTCAAACTTGGTTGCAAGTATGAGTTTAAACATATTTCTAACTTCAGAACTTGGGTTCCAGTCAGCTCAATGCCCATCGATTATTTTCTCTTCCATTCCTTTTTCAATAGGAGCTTCCTGGTGGCTATGGAAGAATGAAACCAGATATTGTGACTTATGGCTCTGGTGTCCGAGGTTCTGGTATGCAGGGTGGTTGCCGCTCACTTTCGGGAACGAGTGTGGCATCTCCAGTTGTGGCAGGTGCAGTCACTCTGCTTGCAAGGTAAGTATATGGGGGGGCAGTTGAAAAATGTTTGATATTCTGCAATAAAAGTGTGTTTGAATAATTGGTTATATACCACTTTGTGGGTCTTTGAGAGGCTTTGGAATACAAAATAGAATCGGGCTGCATCTAATTCCATTAGTATTTGGTAGCTTCATGCTGCAACATGCATAGATTATACTTTTAGATTGAACCTGTTGCAACATACATGTTGTTTCTTACATTACAATAATATTTCAAAATTACCTCATTGGTGTAATGTACTTGAGTGTTCTGTGTTTGTGAAAGTCATTATATAAATTAGTTATTTTTCTTTTCGTGTGTTAGTTCGGATCCATTTGTAGTCTAACAATGCATCACAGTGATGTTACACATGTGTTTCCTCCACCACTGAAGTTAGCTGTTTGCAAATTTTGGTGAAAGGATTACATTTGCTCATGTATAGAAAAAGAAATTGTGGTATGGAAAATATCCCATATGCAAGCTTGCTTATCAAATTTTATGCAGGATGTTTGTCAAACATGGGGCAATGTAAATATTTAGGTGATGTTTACCTACCATAAATTAACCTGAGGTTGCAGTGTGGCTTTTGTAACATCTGGGGAATGCTCATACTCTTCTAATGTGTTTTGTTTTTAAATTTTTCCAAATTCTTATGTTTTTGAGGGCTTGCAAATGCCAAAATGAGGAACCAATTATCTATGAGTTAATCATCACCAAATAAACCAACGTAACTCATCTCACTCTTTCTTTCTTTCTTGCCAAACTGTCACAATGCGAGACGCAAGGTTGCGGAAATATCTATAGCAAATAAAATAAATTTCATCTGCAAAACAGATGCTGCTTTGCTGACTTGCACCTAAAAGAATATTCAGTACAGTAATTTGCTTTGTGTTCTCTCTCTTGTGTTTGAGCGACGGTATTACATTTGGCAACTGTTAAAGATTCAAGAAAGGAAAACTGACATCAGTTACATAATTTTTACCACCTATACACAGTACATCCAGCATTGCAATTCCCAGCTAGTTTAAGGTTTTATGCCCCCTCAATACTGCTGTGTTAATTTGTTTCTAATACCTGAAGCTGTATTGACCACGCCAAGTTCCTTTCATTTTTATGCCTCAAGTTTAATTCATTTCACTTCCCTGCATTTCTTTTTTGAAATAGTGAGATCTGCGATATTTGAGCTGCTTGTCAGTCTCTCTGCAATGCCACTTCTTAACCAGAGGCTGCAATTAGTTTGAAACAGAAGTCTATTTATTTTATAACATATATAGAGAAGTATTTGATTTCTTGCTTTAGCATAATCTCTCAAGCTTGATTTGAAGAAGGTAAATCCATTTTCTACCATGCTAGTATCATAAGCTCCAATACCCAGTCGTTGTCACATTTGTAATATGCTCTTTAATGGTAAGGCTTATGTCAGTTATAATTGGATGTTTTAAAGCAACTTGTTTGCAAGTTCTGTGGCCCCTCTGAAGCAGGCAGGCTGGCCCAGAGGAAGGAACATAAACGCTGCATCAGTGGAGTCCTTCAATTATAGTCACAGATATTTTAATCAACATATTCGGACACATTTCTGGGGCAGGGACACTATTACTGCACCTCAAGAACCCCTACAATCTCAGATACTTCTCTTCAGAAAGAGGAAATTTAAAGTTTAATAATCCTGATTAGTTACAAGACCCATTCCAGGTTCAGAAACAAAAACTGGAGAAGTTCAGGTCTGGCAGCATCTGTGGAGAGAAATCAGAATTCACATCTCGGGTCCCGTGACCCTTCCTCAAAACAAAACACGTAACCCATTGTTAGCCACTAACAGTCCCCATTAATTGCTATTCAACCTCCGAGCCAGATCATTATCCACTCCTTTGTGTGTCCAGCTGTTCTCTCTCTTTGTGCTCTATCCCCAACTATTGTTTACTTCTTATCCCTGCACCCCCCCTCCCCCCCTCCCCCCAACCCTGTCTTCTGCAACTTTTTCTTAGCTACCCAGTTCTGAGGAAGGGTCACTGAACCCAAAACGTTAACTCTGATTTTTCTCCACAGGTGCTGCCACATCTGCTGAAGTTTTCTAGCAAGTTTTGTTTTTGTTTCTGATTTACAGCAGCTGCAGTTCTTTCATTTCCCATTCCCGGTTTACATGTTTTAAGAAACCCAAAATAGATGTCCTGCGCTTGACCTGACTTCTACCTACTGAAACTGTTTAATTTAAAAAAAAAACATAGTTGGAGTTATGTACAGGCCTCCAAACAGTAGTCAGGAACTGGGATGCAAAATACACCGTGAGATAATAAAGGTGTGGAGGAAAGGCAAAGTTACAGTGATCATAGTGGATTTCAATATGCACGTGGACTGGAAAATCAAGGACTGGTGGATTGCAAGAATTGGAATTTGTGGAATGTCTCGGAGATGGCTTTTTGGAGCAGCTTGTGGTGGAGCCCACTAGGGCAATAGTGTTGTGCAATGAGGCAGACTTGGTAAGGGAGCTTAAAGTGAAGGAACCCTTAGAAGGCAGTGATCATAATATGATTGAATTTACTCTGCAATTTGAGAGGGCGAAGATAAATAGAATCAGAGGTAATAGTAATACAGCTGAATAAAGCAACTATAGAGGCATGAGGGAGGAGCTGGGCAAAATTGACTGGGAGAAGGGCTTAGCAGGAAAGATCGTGGAACAGTAATGGCAGGAGTTTCTGGGAGTAATTCAGGAGATACAGCAGAAATTCATCCCGAGAGAAAAGAAGCATGGTACAGGGAGGATGAGGCACCCGTGACTGACTAGGGAAGTCAGGGATAGCATGAAAGCATATAATGTAATGCAGGGCAGTGGGAAACGAGAGTTTTGGGAGGTTTACAAAGACCAACATAGGACAACAAAAAAGAAATAAAGAGGGAGAAGATTAAATATGAAGGTAAGGTGGTCAGTAATATAAAGGAAGTCTTAAGAGTTTTTTAAATACATAAAGGGCACAAGAGAGGCAAAAGTGGACTTTGGGCTGCTGGAAAATGATGCCGGAGAGATGATACTGGGGAACAAGGAAATGGCTAAGAAACTGAATAATTACTTTGTGTCAATCTTCATAATGGAAGACACAAGTAATATTCCAAAAATTCAAGAGAGTGAGGGGGCAGAGCTGAGTATAGTGGCCATCACCAAGGAGAAGGTGCTAGAAAATCTGAATGGGCCGGAGATGAATAAATCACCTGGACCAAATGGACTATACCACAGAGTTCGAAGGGAGGTAGCTGAAGTGATAGTGGAAGCTTTAGTGCTGATCTTTCAGGAATTGCTAGGATCAGGGAGGACCAGAAAATTGCTAACATAACACCTTTGTTTAAAAAAAGAAGTAAAGCAAACGATGGATAATTACTGATCAAGTTAGGTTTACCTCTATTGTGGGTAAGATCCTGGAATACTGAATACTTGGAAGTGTATGGTAAAATACAGCAAAGTCAGCATGGTTTCATCAAGGGGAGGTCATGCTTGACAAACCTGCTAGAATTCTTTGAGGCAGTAGCAAGCAGATTTGACTAAGGAGAACCAATGGGTGTTTTCTAATCTGGACTTCAAGAAGGCCTTTGACACGGTGTTGCACAGGATGCTACTCAGTAAGATAAGAGCCCATGGTGTTAGAGGCCAGTTCTGGCATGGATAGAAGCTTGGCTGTCTGGCAAAAAGTAGAGTGTGGGGATAAAAGAGTCCTTCTCAGGGTGGCAGCTGATGACAAGTGGTGTTCTGCAAGGCTTAGTATTGGGACCACGACTTTTCACTTTATACATTAACGATCGAGATGAAGGAACTGACGGCATTCTGGCGAAGTTTGCAAATGGTACAAAGATGGTAGAGGGACAAGTAGCTTAAGGAAGCTGGGACGCTGCAGAAGGATTTGGACAAGTTGGAAGAGTGTGCAAAGAAGTGGCAGATGGAGTACAACGAGGGAAAGTGTGAGGTCACGCACTTTGGGAGGAAGAATAGAGGTATGGACTATTTTCTAAATGGGGAGAAAACTCAGGAGTCTGAAGTGCAAAGAGACTTGGGAGTTCTGGTCCAGAATTTTCTCAAGGTAAGCTTGCAGATTGAGTCAGTAGTTAGGAAGGCAAATGCAATGATGGCAATTATTTTGAGAGGACTTGTATGTAAAAGCAGGGATGTATTTCTGAGGCTGTATAAGGCTCTGGTCACACCGCATTTGGAGTATTGTGCGCAGTGTTGGGTCCCATACCTCAGGACGATGTACTGGCCCAGGATCATGTTCAGAGGAGGTTGACGAGGATGGTCCCAGGAATGAAAAGCTTAACATGCAGAATATTTGAGGACTCTGGGTTTATACTTGGAGTTTAGAAGGATAAAGGGGGATCTAATTGAAACTTAAGAACACTGAATGGCCTGGTTAGAATGGAAGTTGGGAACATCTTTCCATTGGTAAGAGATACTTGGACCCAAAGGCACAGCATTGTAGTAAAGGGAAGACTTTTTAGAACTGAGATAAGGAAAACTTCTTCAGCCAGAGACCAGTGAATCTATGGAATTCATTGCCTCAGAAGGCTGTGGAGGCCAGGTCATTGAGTATATTTAAGACTTAGATAGGTTTTTGGGTATCAAGGGTTATGGGGAGAAAGCAGGAGAATGCAGTTGAGAAACTTATCAGCCATGATTGGATGACGGAGCAGATTCGATGGGCTGAATGGCCTAATTTCTGCTCCTAGGTCTTGTGGTCTTATTGTCTATAACTAACAGACTAAACAGAATTTAAATTAATACTTCATTTGTGTAATAAGTCAAACTTATTATTGAAAGATAACTTAAATCTTTACTGTAATTGTGCAGTTTAATTACTTAATCATTTCCAAGATTTTATCTTTTGTAATTAGCTTTATGTCCTGCACTGTTCTTGGATGAGCCACATTATAGAATGGTCAAACATAAGTACTTTTGATTGCTTTTAAAAATAGCTTTTCAGCCTGAAGTTACTTTAGTGATTAGCGAAACATATACCCGATTTGGGATCAACTTGTTACTGGTGTGTTAGTTAACTAGATGACAAATGTTTTAAATTGGTGTTGGTTCAACTGTTTGTATGAAGCTGCCAATGAAAATGGATGTAGTTGCATTACCATACAACAAGATTAAGGTATAAATTATGTGCAACTCGTTGCTTGAATTAATAAGTTAGGTACCAGTGCGATTGATATATCTTTTCCATGCTAAAGTCTTTGCTTGCATCTAATATCCCCTTAAAATTAAGCTGTATGAATCGTTTTGGTCGAAGATGCACATTTTTTGCTGAGTATTTCTCAATGTAGTCATGTGATACAATAGTGTCATTTTACTACAGTCTGCTGTCGACTATGAACTCTGACCTAGTATCTTTGAGAGAAACTATGGGAGAAATCTTTAACAAGCCTACTCCTGTCCACTGGAGACCAGGAATTTGCATTAAGATTAGTAAGGTTTTATAAGGCTAGCTCAGACAGTTGACAACATAGCCTCCTTCACTTTCACTGAAGTTTGGAAGTCTTCCAAATTGATGATTTTGATCCATTTAATAATGCATTTCCAAGTTTTTTTTTTAAATGATAAAGCAAAACATGTGGCACGAGAGGAGAAAAAATGTTACTTGGTCATGAGGAAAATTGGTATCTTGTTGTATTTATTCAGTCAGTTGAATTCTGAGAGTTTCCATTGATGAAAACTTGCTTCTGTTTTACCAGCACTGTGCAGCATCGCGAGCTGGTGAATCCAGCCAGTATGAAGCAAGCTTTGATAGCTTCTGCACGCAGACTACCTGGGGTCAACATGTTTGAACAAGGCCATGGTAAACTGGATCTGCTGAAAGCTTACCAAATTCTGAAAATCTATAAGCCTCAAGCCAGGTGAGTGCTAATATGATTTAGATGGTCTGCTTTTTATTCCTCATTTCTTAAGTTGAAGTTAGTGATTTTTGGTTTTTGAGTACCAGCAGCCCTATCTTGAATACTTTGACTGTTCTTGAGCATTGTTTGCTAACTTGACTTTAAAGGGTGAAACTAATATAGTCGCGTATATTGGTGTCACCTAGATTTACCTTTCCTCCAAGTTCTTCATTGTCTCTGTGCTGAATCTACTTGTTTGTCATGATGACTTGGATAAGTTGGAATAGCGTCTTCATCCTCTGTCACATCCTCTGCACCCGAGCCTGATGCATGCCATCTCCACGGTTGCAACATGAGGCCATACTATACCGTACAGCATTAGCATTGTTTACCTGGAGTTGAGCTTCAAAACTTTAATCCATAAACAAGAATGCTGACGTTTATCTCTGCAGTATCACCTGCTTCTGTCTCTGTGCTACTACAATCCTTATCACTTCTTCAATATTTCTACATTTAATGGTAATTCTTTGTAATACAGGAAAATACTGGTAAACATTTATTTAAAAACTCACAACTTTGTTACATGTATTCTAGGTTTGACAAGAACTGCTTTGCCTAGGATCCATGTCCCTTCACAATGTATTGTTCTATTGGGTAACTAAGGTGACAACATGTTATCAACAGGTTATCATAAACAGGTTACATTTCCCAGATTTCAGGGAAGTGTTCCTTTAATATCTGCCTGAAGAAATGCGTCAACAACAGCTGTACTGGGTGATAAGGACGTGTGAAATTTGATGGTTTGCTTCTGATTTTAAAGAACAAAGAAAATTTACAGCCCATGACCAGGCCCTTTGGCCCTCCAAGCCAAAGCCGATCCAAATCCACTGTCTAAACCTATCACCCAATTCCTAAGCAACTGTATCCCTCTGCTCCCCACCTATTCCTCCATCTGTCCAGACACACCGTAAATAAATCTACCGTGTCTGCCTTGACTACCTCTGCTGCAATGCGTTCCAGGCACCTACCACCCTTTGTGTAAAGTACTTTCCGCATGTATCCCCCTTAAACCTTTCACCTTGAACCTGTGACCTCTTTTTATTGAATCCCTCACCCTGGGAAAAAGCTTATCTCTATCCATCCTGTCTATACCCTTCATGATTTTCTAGATCTCAATCAGGTTCTTCCCCACCCCCCCCACATTCTCCATTTTTGTAATGAAAACAATCTTAACCTACTCAACCGGTCTTCCATACCAGGCAACATCCTCATTAACCTTCTCTGCACCCTCTCCAAAGTGTTCACATCCATTTGGTAGTGTGGTGACCAGAACTGTACACAGTATTTTAAATGCGGCTGAACAAAGTCTTGTACAATTTGACTTGCCAACTCTTATACTCAATACCCTGTACGATGAAGGCAAGCATACCATTTTGCTATATGAAATTATTTCTCTGCCTTTTTTGTATATGTGTTAACCTACTCTGTAAATATTCATTGCCCTCTAGTATTTCTTTCCTTGGCCCCAACACTAATAAAGCCATTACTTGTGTATACTGAGAAATTCAGCAGGTAGCCATCTTTCTGGAGGTTATTACAGTAAACTGAGTCTGGAGTCAGTCTGTTAGTGTAATTGGTGTTTCACTGATGCATAGCAGCTCATTTAGGGATTAAACCTCAAATTGTTTTTTATCTGTGTTGCTCAACTCCTTTTCAAATACATTTACAAGCCATTAGATTGTTGATCATTCATAATAATAAATCTTGAAGGGACCAATTGCATACATATTGTAATATAGTTTATTTGAAAAATGCATTTATAACATAGGAGACTTGAAAATTTCTCTGATAACTGGCATCCTACGTTTGAAGACATCCAGAATTTCTTCTAAAGGAGAATCTGAGATTATTTTACATTGACGCCTGTGATCAGGTTCACCTTAGGTCTTCTGGACAGGCAGGTAGACAAAAGATAATTGAACAAACGTGAAATCCGTACTTCTATTCAAACAGTTTAATTTAAACTACATCTCTTTCAAGCTGCATAATTTAGTATCGTTTTTCTGATGAAGCGTGATGTGATTTAGAAATTAGAGCTAGGTGGCAGACCATTCAGGTTATTACATTTGTGTTGGCTCTTGAAGAGTAGTTGTGCTTAGTCCCACATCGCCACATTTTGTCTGTAACCCTGCAGACTGTTCTTCCTCAAATACTGTCTGACTCCTTTCTGAAATTACTTATGGATTGGCCTCTTATACCTTTTCAAGTGTAATGTTCCAAATTTCAACAACTTGGTGAAAGAAAAACTCTCAACCCTTTGGATCTTTGGTCAATAATTTTAAATCTGATTTAAGTTATTGAATTAATTTCCAGGTACAGTATTCTGTTTCAGCATCTTGAAAACCTCCAATCCAGAGAGAATAGTCCCAAATAACGTCGATCAATCTTGAACCTCGACAGTTTTCCTGCACAGTCTAGAATTGTCCACAACAAATTTCCAGTAGTAATTTATAAAGTTCAAGCATGACCTTTTCCTGGTTTTATACTGCATTCTTAATTTGTAAATCCTAGTAACCCACAAGAGTTTTAACCAATTTATCAACTTGCCTTGCCAACCTTTTAAGGATCTTGTTTTCATTGGCACCAGATTTCTCTCATTATATATGCCATATATAGCATATTTTTTCAATATCCATCCTCTTAAAGTACATCACTTCAGACTGATCTAAGTAACCTCCATATACTGTACTTCTGCTTGTTTTACCATCCTGTTTTTGCAGTTTTGATGTCCATGAACATTTTCATCATTCTTTGCCAAATTTTGTATTAACTGCAAATATTATAATTTATCTCACTACAAATCTCTATGCCATCTTAAAAAAAAATGGACTCAGTATTAACCTTTTGGGAGTGCCACACTGCAAGCTACCTCAACATCTACCACAAGCATTAAGAAGGGAAATGGTATGTTAGTCTTCATTGCAAGAGGAGTAGGTATGTCTTGCTGAAGTTATGCAGGGCCTTGATGACACCACACTTGGGAGTATTGTGTGCAGTTTTGATCGCCCTACCTAAGAGATGATATACTTGCCATAGAGGGAATGGCAGAATGTACTTGCCACGACAGTTTGTGCTGATATTGGGATGGCAGAACTGTTGAGGAGAAGAGTTAGTTTGACTGGACCAGTATTCACTGAAGTTTAGAAAAATGACTGAGGATCTGATTGAAATGTATAAACTTCTAACAGGGCTAGACAGATGAGATGCATGATACTTGCTCTGGATGGGGAGTCTAGAACAAAGGGTCAGCATTTCAGAATATGGGGTCGACCTTTTAGGGTTGAGATGAGAAAACATTTCTTCATTCAGAGTGTGGTCAACCTGTAGAATTCATTACGACAGAAGGCTGTGAAGGAAAGCAGAGCAGAAGGTTGAAATGACCAACTTCTCCTCCTAGCTTCTGTTTCTGTTCCATCCAGCAACAGCCTCTGTTCCTTATTACCCATCTCTTACTTATACTGTCACCTTCCCCTTGATTCTGAGGTCGTCTTCTTCCTTAAGTAAGTCTACTTTTGGCACTTTTTCTTATGTCTTCCAAAATTTCTATATATTTGTGATTCTCCATCAACCTTTTGTTAGCTCAAAAGAATTCAATCCGTTTATTCAAACACCATTTGCCTTTTAACAAGCCTATGTTGGTTGTCCTTGTTTCACTAATTGCTTTACATAGTTTAAATTGTCTCTGGTAGTAATTTCCAATAACTTTCCCAGCACTGAAGTTCGGCTTGAAGTTCCTTGGTTTATCTGTATTCCATTTCTTGAAAACTGGAACAACAATAAGCAGCTGCCAGTCCTCTTGCATTACTTCAGTATTTAATAAGGATTGAAAAACTGTTACCAATGCCTGTGATATTTCTATCTTTGCTACTTCAAACAACCTGGGATGCACTCTTTCTGAATTGGCTAATGTATCAATCTTCAGTAATGTTTATCTGTTTACTGCATATTCTCTTATATATTGCTATTCTGTCCATATACTTTTATGTTAACCTCTCCATCATCTACTTCCTTTGTGAAGTGATGCGAAGTACAATATATTAATCTTTGCACATATTATTTCCCTTTAATGTCCTTAAAAGGCCCAACATTTTCCTCATTTAGCAGCTTAGACTTTTTATGCTCATTAAATATTTTGATACTGCTATCAATTTATTGATACTGCTAATTGTTTCCCATTACCTTATTTTGTTTCTCATACCCACCCAGGACCGGTTTTTAGAAAATATTTCTTCCTTTTACTTTCCATGGCTTTTCTGGTTATTAAGAAAGTCATTCGACATTTGTTGAAACCTTTTCTGTTTGTTTTTTTAAAAAAAAAATTCCATCTTTATCCAGGGCTGTTTAGCTTCACAGGAAAATTCCAATTTGTACCTGAACTTGTAAATACCCATCTGGTTCACTCATGTCCTATCGGGAAGGAAATTGCTGTGCTTACCTAGTCTGGCCTACATGGGCCTCCAGATCCACAGTGATGTAGTTGACTCTTAACCACCCTCTGGCTAAATAAGGATGGACAAGAAATGCAGGCCCAGCAAAACAATCCCCATTTCCTGTGAATGAATAAAAAAAATTACTCTTCTGAATCTTTCCATTGCTCCATTACAGCTATCCTGATCAGTTACCTTTTCTTGTCTACCTATACTTGTCATCATCTTCAAACAATTATATTTTCTGCTGTCTTTCCATTATTATTCCAAATTAGGCGGTTATCTTTATTAGAGCTGAAAATGTGTTGCTGGAAAAGCGGAGCAGGTCAGGCAGCATCCACGGAGCAGGAGAATCAACGTTTCGGGCATGAGCCCTTCAGGAATGAAGAAATGGTTTCCTGAAGAAGGGCTCGTGCCCGAAACGTCGATTCTCCTGCTCCTTGGATGCTGCCTGATCTGCTGCGCTTTTCCAGCAACACATTTTCAGCTCTGATCTCCAGCATCTGCCAGTCCTCACTTTTTCTTAGAAGGTTGTTAGATTAGCTAACTGATCTCCATTTGTAATACACTCCCTATAAACTAATGCTTCAACATAATTCTTCTCAGTGTTTCTAATCTTTTGTCCTCCCAGCTGGAGGTTGGGATTTGCCTTAGATTGAAAGAAGGATATTTTCAAATGGATCTTTGTAACATAAAGCATCTTGTATCTGATTGAAGAGGGACAGTGTCTGCTGAGGGCAAGTGACGATGCATGCTGGAGAAGGGGTCATGCTTTAGCCTTTTTCACTAAGCTAATGTGTTGCAGACAGATCAGGAGAACGAGGAAGAATAGCCTTTTCATAAAATGAGCAAAATAATGTTATCAGCATACCTTATGTAAGACAGTTTGCAATGAGTTTGTTCAATGAACTATGGATTCCAGAGAAATTAGTTGAATCACAAAATTCTTATGGGTCAGGAATGCCATTTAACTTGTCTTACTTGTACAGCAAGTTCCTTGAGTCCTTTCTACGTTCATTTGTTTAAGATAGCACCAACTTCTATTTGTATACCTTTTGTATACCTTTTTTAATGTAGTAAAATGTCCCAAGATACTTCACTGGGCTAAAAACCTGGCTAGATTTGGAACAGGAGAAAGTGAGGGCTGGAGATCAGAGTGGAAAAGTGTGATGCTGGAAAAGCACAGCTGGTCAGACAGCATCTCAGGAGCATGAGATTCCTGATGAAGACCTCGTGCTCGAGGCCTAGATTTGCAATACTTAAATGAACAAAACAGGAAATTTGAGAGCTCTAAGCGCAGGCAGTTGATGGCAAGGACATAATTTGTTTATTTACAATTGGGATGCTTCAGCCCAAAACTGGAAGAGCACAGCTGTCTTAGAGATGTTGTGGGCCTGAAGATAATTACAGTGGTAGGAAGGATTGAGGTGATGGGGAGATTTTAAAACCAGCAAGAGAATTGTAAAGTATGTATTGCCTAACCAGGAACCATTGTAAGTCAGAAAGCTCCTGGGTGAATGCAATTTGATATGAGCTCAGGCACTCAAGACAGGATTTTGCATGAGCTCAGGCTTGCTGAAAGCAGAGTATTGAAGCTGGCTCAGAAATGCATGGGAATAATAGATCTAAAGTTGCTCAGATAATAAGGTGAGGTTTGGGCTGAGTCAGACAATTGTCAAGGTGCATTGCAGAAAAGATTCTAGGGTTTTGAGCCATTACATTTCTCAGTTTCTTCCATAGTTCTTCACTAAGTGATTAAGTTTATCTTGCTGCTCCTGAATTGACCTTTACAAGCTTAAGTCGATACTTTCTTAGGTTAATAAACATGATATTTTAGTTTTAATCTTGCATGTTCCTGAAACACCTATGTAAAATTTCATGCTGGTCATGGGCTTTCTTTCTTGGAAAGAAAAGGTTTCACTATTCCTTGCAATGCAATCCTATAAGATCAACTTTGTGACTGCCTCCGACTTGTAAATCATTTGCTTTTGTTTTGGTGACCAAGATTGGATATACTGTTCAACATTCTATCAAACTAGAACACTCAAAGAACTTCAAATATTTTCTCCCCATATCATTCGCTCACTTTAGCCTAAGAACTGTATGTAACTTATTGAAAGTGTTCAGTTTTGACCGGTTTCTGTGGCATAGCATTCTCAGCACTCTCTGGGTGAAGAAATTTCTCATTTTCATTCTGAATGGCCTCTTCCTATCCTTAACTGTGACCCTGGTTTGTCTGGGCACCCCAATCATCAGGAACATCCTTCCTGCATTTACCCTTTAGTCATCTATAGATTTCTGAGATCCCACCCCCTCCCCCCACACATTTTTCTCTGGTGAATATAATCCTAATTCTTTCTTCATACCTTTCCTGGAATCTATCTGTTAAACCATCTTCTACAGTCAAGAGCATCCATCCTTGAATAAGGTGATCAAAAGTGCACACAGTACTCAGATGTGGACTCAAAGGCTCTGTGTGGTTGCAACAAGACATCCTTGCTCCTAAATCAAACCCTCTCATTGTGAAGGCAAACATACTATTTGTTGTCTTCACTGCCTGCTGCACCCACGTGCATACTTTCAGGGACTGGCTTACCACAGCACTAGGTCTCATTGCACCTTCCCTTTCTCAAACTATCACCATTTGTTTAATCATCTGTCTTCCTACTTTTGCTACCCAAGTAAAGAACCTTACTTAAGTTCAACATTATATTTCATCTAACAGGTATTTACGCATCCACTCTCATTTGTCCAATCACACTGAAGCATCTTTGTACCCTCTTCACAGCTCACCCTCCTACCCAGCTTTGTGTGTCTGTAATTTTGGACATGTTACATTTAGTTCCGTCATCTAAATAATCTGTCATGAAAGCAGGGGTCCAACTACTGATTCCTGTAATACCCAAACAGCCACTACCTGCCACTCAGAAAAAGACCCATTTAGTCTTACTTTTTGTTCCCTGTCTGCCAATCAGTTCTTTAACTAATCCCAAATGTTTTAATTTCACATATTAGTTGTTTAATTTAGGACCTTACTGAAATTCTGAGAGTCCAAGTAAACCACATCAGTTACCTCAGTTGGCTGGAAGGCTTGGATGGTGATGCAGAGTGATGCAGACAATGCAGGTTCAATTCCTTCACCAGCTAAGGTCACCTTCAATGTCCCACCTGTGGTGACCTTAAGGTTAAACCACCTCTAGCCCTCTATAAGTAGAGAGCAGCTCTATGGTTCTCTGCTCCTATGGTGACCTTTTCGCTTAGCTTTCTACACCTGACCATAGAAGCTTTTACAATCACTTTGTATTTTCCCCATAAGCTTATTCTCATATGCTAATTACCCCCCCACCACCCCACAGTGCCTTAATCAATCCCTTTGTCCTCCTGCAATGAAGTCTAAAATGCTGGTAATTCTCCGGTGTTCTCCTTTCTCCAATTTGTATGCCCCTTCCTTTAATCTAATACTATCCCTATTTTCCCTTGTTAGCCATGGTTTGGTTATCTTCCCTATTTTATTTTTGTGCCAGAGGATGAATGAACAACTGTTACAGTTGCTCCATGCGCTCTTCAAATATTTATCATTGCATGTCCACCATCATCCCTTTACAAAATGTTCCCCAATATATCCGAGCCAACTCACGCCTCATACCATCATATTTCCTTTATTTAGATTCAGGATCCTAGTCTCAGAATCAATTGTCTCACTCTCCGTCTTAATGAAGAATTTAATCATATTATGGTCACTCTTCCCCAAGGGGGCTTGCACAGCTGGATTGCCAATTATTCCTTTCTGATTGCACAATACCCCATCTGGGTGGCCTCTTCTCCAGTTGGTTGCTCTTTGTATTGATCCAGAACGTCATCCTATATTCATTCCAGGAATTCTTCCTCTACAGTATTATTACTGATTTCATTTTGCCCAAACTAATATTTAAAACATTTACTCAACTCACAGGTTGCTTTCTCTAATTCCATCAAGATTATAAACATCTAAATCACCAGTACCTGTTTAAGAGACAAGAGTTTGTCAGGAAAACGAACTGCATGCTTTTTTTGGAAAGTGATATGGGAAGGGAATTTGTGGACTGTAGGGCAGGAAGTAGAAGGTCAATGATGAAACAATCCTGTGCGTCTCTGGATGGGTCATGTTTGTTATATGGTTGTGTGAACTTTGAGATACCTGCATTGTGGAATGTTTCAGTTCTCTTGAATAAACATTTTTGTTTCCATACTACTACTACTCCTGCCTTAAAGGCCCTGTGTCTATTTAATCAAGTATTTAGTCATTACTCCTAGCTCATCAGGTCTTCTGATATTTGCTGAGTCTTGGAATTAAGTTAAAGGTACTTTACTAATTCAAATCATTTCATCTTGGTGACTGATTAGTAGAAAGAACAGAGATTGGTTACATGCCTGCGTGGTGCAAATAAGATTCTCTTCTGAAACATCAGTGTCTTCAGAATTAATGGGTAAAAAGAGCTCTTTACTTGATGGATCCTAACTGAATGACATGCTGTTTGTTTGTTCATGAACAAAACCTGTTGCATTCAACAGTACTTTTTTTAATATGACTGTCCATTATATTCTTTAATTCCTGACATTTTAAACTTTCAGCTTGAGCCCAAGCTACATTGATCTAACTGAGTGTCCTTATATGTGGCCCTACTGCTCCCAGCCCATCTACTGTGGGGGAATGCCAACTGTCGTCAATGTAACAATTTTAAATGGCATGGGTGTCACAGGTCGGATTATTGACAAGGTAAGTGTAATGAGATGGTAGTGAAATATGGAATTTGCAAAGTGGCTGAAAGGTCTTTCTAGTCTTGATGAGCAGTACTGAGAAGTGGTGTGATACCAATGTTTAATTCCTCAGGAACTACTGTATGAAATGTATGGCAGTTATTAATGTACATGTACAACAGCAATGTGAATGTTCATTTTTGACAGTCACATGGACAATACAATATTGTTGTGGCCGCATTCATTTTTTGCTTAATAAAATGAAACTGAAGAGTGTGCAGGAATTATTTGGGATGAGGTGGCACAATGCTTTCATTCATCACAGGCTAAACATACACTGCCACAGTGTAAATTTATTTTGACAGTCCCTTCCTGAATAAAATTTCAGATGAGGTACATCATTGTTCACAGAAATTTGATAATTCTCATGTTCCCCTTCACAGTGAAGGAGAGCCTGCGCAGTACACTTGCAGAATTCCTGACGGCTGCCTTTGGAGTAGAATCATAGATTCATAAAATCCCTGCAGTGTGGAAAGAGGCCATTCAGCCCATCCATACTGACTGCTGGGCAGCATGGTTGCTCAGTGGTTAGCACTGCTGCCTCACAGCACCAGGGTCCCAGGTTCGATTCCAGGCTCAGGTAACTGTCTGTGTGGAGTTTGCACATTCTCCCCGTGTCTGTGTGGGTTTCCTCAGGGTGCTCCGGTTTCCTCCCACAGTTCAAAGATGTGCAGGCCAGGTGAATTGGCCAAGCTAAATAGCCTATAGTTCTGGGTGCATTAGTTAGTGGGAAATAGGTCTGGGTGGGTTACTCTTCGGAGGGTCGGTGTGGACTGGTTGGGCCGAAGGGCCTGTTTCCACACTGTAGAGAATCTAATCTAATCTAAATCCCACCCAGAATTAGGTCCCTGTAACCTTCCATTTCCCATGGCTAATCTACTTAGCCTACACATCCGTAGACACTACTGGGCAGTTTAGCATGGCCAGTCTACCTAATCTGAACATCTTTGGACTATGGGAGGAAACCAGAGCATCTGGAGGGAACCTGCGCAGACACTGGCAGAACGTGCAAGCACCACACATTCACCCACGGCTGGAACTGAACCAGTGTCCCTGTCGCTGCAAAGCAGCAGTGCTAACCACTGAGCAACTGTGCCCCCATAGTAGCTTTGCAGCTCAGAAGTCAAGTCATTTGTCTTCTTGGTCCTGAGAGGTACAATGTATGGGAGTCAATTACTTTGCGGACAAAAGTAAAATATACTTTCTTCTAAATAAAAGCATAGAATGAAAACAATATCTGAACATTGTCTGAATCAGGTGAAATTAACCTGGTGGATATTACTTGTACTAATTAGCATAAGAGCATAATTGATTTAAACTCTGAAGTAGTTCAGGACAAACAGTGGGGCAGTAAAGAGCCTACATTAAGCTTTCTATCTCACCAGTCTCTGCACTCAAAATTCCATATTTTGCCACTTCCAATAAGATATCATGAACAAACATATCTTACCCTCTCCTCCGCAGTCGACATTCAGGTGGGACTGTGTGACACCCTGGTCTACACCACCTCAGTTTTCCACAGCACCTTCCCAGGTTGCAGAAGATATAGCACGTGTCATGTCCCCCTCTCCCCCCCTATTCCCCCCCCCCATACCCCCCCCTATTCCCCCCCCCCATCCCCCCCCCATCCCCTCTCCCCCTCTCCCCCCCTCCCCCTCTCCCCCCCCTCCCCCTCTCCCCCCCTCCCCCTCTCCCCCCCTCCCCCTCCCCCCCCTCTCCCCCCCCCCCTCTCCCCCCCCTCCTCTCCCCCCCCCTCCTCTCCCCCCCCTCTCCCTCTCCCCCCCCTCTCTCCCCCCCCTCTCTCCCCCCCCTTCCCCCCCCTTCCCCCCCCTTCCCCCACCCTCCCCCCCCCTCTCCCCCCCCTCCCTCCCCCCCCTCTCCCCCCCTCCCCCTCTCCCCCCCCCCCCACCCTCCCCCTCTCCCCCCCCCCCCCACCCTCCCCCTCTCCCCCCCCCACCCTCCCCCTCTCCCCCCCCCACCCTCCCCCTCTCCCCCCCCCCACCCTCCCCCTCTCCCCCCCCCACCCTCCCCCTCTCCCCCCCCACCCTCCCCCTCTCCCCCCCCCCACCCTCCCCCTCTCCCCCCCCCCACCCTCCCCCTCTCCCCCCCCCCACCCCCTACCCCTCTTCCCCCCCCTCCCCCCCTTCCCCCCCTCCCCCCTACCCCTCTCCCCCCCTACCCCTCTCCCCCCCTACCCCTCTCCCCCCCTACCCCTCTCCCCCCCTACCCCTCTTCCCCCCCTACCCCTCTTCCCCCCCTACCCCTCTTCCCCCCCTACCCCTCTCCCCCCTCACCCCCCCCCCCCCCCCACCCCCTACCCCCTACCCCCTGTTCAAGGCCCACTTTTCCAGTAAAGCAGCATTTTACGCATACCTCTTTCAATGCAGTCTACTGTATTTGCTGCTCACAATATGTCTCCTTTACACTGACAAAGCCAGAGACTGGTTGATCCCTGTGCAGAACATTTTCACTTTGGCCATAGGAATGACCCTGACCTTTTTAGTTGCTTACCATTTCAATACACCATCTTGCTCCAATGCTAACATTTTCATCCTTGACCTGAAGGTGTTCCAACGAAGCTGAATGCATGCTGGAGGAACAGCATCCCATTGTCCATTCAGACCCTTTACAACCTCTAGGGTTTAATATGCAGTTCCTGAATTTGAGTATGACCTTTGTACTCCATTTTGCTTACATTCTCACACCTTCTTACAGCCGTATCTCATTTGTGTCCTTTTGGCTTGTTGGCAGAGCCAACTTATTTTCTCCTTTTCACAGCTAATGTTTACACCTACTCAATGTATCTCACACTTTTGCCAACATTCCACTGCCTTTGTCTTTTGTCCTGAACATGCTCATGTGTACCACTTGCTCTTCCAGCACCTCTGACATTAACATTAAAACAGAATCTTCCAGCTCCTTTGTGTTCCAAAGAAGGGTCATACTGGAGGAGAAAGTGAGTCTGCAGATGCTGGAGATCAAAGTTGAAACTTTATTGCTGGAACAGCACAGCAGGTCAGGCAGCATCCAGGGAACAGGAGATTCGACGTTTCGGGCACAGGCCCTTCTTCAGGAAGTTGAGTCATACTGGACTCAACATTAACTCTGTTTCTCTCTCCACAGGTGCTACCAGACCTGCTAAGTTTCTCCGCACTTTGTTTTTGTTTCACATTAAGCTGTCATTATTATGCTGTCTTTTTTCCTAGATCCTTTCTTTCCCTTCAATTCATGGATTCAAATTGCCGATGTACAGCATGGAAACAGACCCTTCGGTCCAACTCGTCCAAGCTGACCAGATATCCCAACCCAATCTAGTCCCACCTGCCAGCACCTGGCCCATATCCCTCCAAACCCTTCCTATTCATATACCCATCCAGATGCCTTTTAAATGTTGTAATTGTACCAATCTCCACCACTTCCTCTGGCAGCTCATTCCATACACGGACCACTCTCTGTGTGAAAAAGTTGCCCCTTAGGTCTCTTTTATATCTTTCCCCTCTCATCCTAAATCTATGCCCTCCAGTTCTGGATTCCCCCACCCTAGGGAAGAGACTTTGCCTATTTATCCTATCCATGGCCCTCATGATTTTATAAACCTCCATAAGGTCACCCCTCAGCCTCCGACGCTCCAGGAAAACAGCCCCAGCCTATTCAGCCTCTCCCAATAGCTCAATTCCTCCAACCGTGGCAACATCCTTGTAAATCTTTTCTGAACCTTTTCAAGTTTCAGAACATACTTGATGATAGAATCCCATACAAACAGTTTAGAACACGCTTGTACCATCCAACTCAAACAGAGCCAGTTAACCTCATGAGTATCCATGTTGCAATGCTGTGCTCCACCACATAGTGACAGACCTGTTCAATGTGGACTTTGGCATAGTAACCTTACTTATTGGGGGATTTCAAAGCAAACATGAGTGCAGACCCACTGCCTCAGACAACACGACCTGGGAAAGAGTAATGAATTGTCTGGCTTTTGACTCTCTGAACAGTGGAACATCTTAACTTCATATTAGAGACCCACTGTGAAACAAGAACAGTTATCTTTTAACTCCATACTTATTTTATGTGCCTCGTCAGGAATTTTAGTAGCTGACTTGCCTGTGGGTGGAAATTAGGGCTGCCCTTTTCATTTGTCATAACTTTTGTCTGAATTCTATTACATATTTCCTTTTGCTACCTCCTTTCCCATTCATAAATTACTGATGATTCTTATCAGCTATTTGGAAGGCTTTTTAAATGATTTTCATGTTTTCTTTCTAGCCAATTTGGCAGCCGTATTTACCTCAGAATGGAGACAACATAGAGGTCGCTTTTTCCTATTCCCAAGTCCTTTGGCCGTGGTCTGGCTTTCTAGCTATTTCGATATCTGTCACCAAGAAAGCTGCATCATGGGAAGGCATTGCTCAGGGCCATGTGATGGTTACTGTTGCATCACCAGCTGAAAATGATGTAAGTCTATCAGATCAACGGTTTCTCTTGTGTTTGGTATGTTATAAAACTAAAATATTATCTAGATTCAGGAAAATATGACCCATACTTATCTGAAAATCTGCTGATGGAGCACTAAAAATGAACAAATGATGAATGTCAAGAAATGCACCATTGGAAAAAAAACTCCCATAAGTAAGTGAGGATATAATGTATGCTTTAGTTTCTTTGTATCTAAAGATTGCTGAATAGAGAACTGAGATGTTCCACTAGACCTAATTACCGTCTCTGCCAGGGCTGACAAACACAGGCCACGCTATCAGTTGGATACACTGCAGCAACTCTTGAGGTTATTTTGAAAGAAGATCCCTCCCATTGTGAACTGTACCAGCAGAAAAAAAACATGCATGAATGGTATGGGAACTCCATTATCTTGGAGTTGCATGCCTTTTGATTAGGATGTGTATCGAACGAATATCCCAGCACCATTGAACTGGGCTCGCTCAAGAAGGCTGTCCTCCATCATCAACTTAATTGGCAATAGGCTATATATGCGGTGTTACCAGCATCACCATGACCTGCAAACAAAAATAAAAGCTGAAATAGCCTAATGATTGTTGCTATATTATTTACTTTGTAAACTTCTCACAATCTATCAGTCTTTCCGTTTAATTATGTTGCCTAATATGTTAGTTTGGTGTAATGCTCGTGCTGCAGACCAAACTTAAAGCATAACTTCCTAAGTCTCTTCTCGAATGCCACTAGATAACATTGAAAATAGTCGTATACTCAATTGGGGGACAGAAAAATTGAGTCCAGTCCTTTGAAAATGGTCTGTTGATCTTTAGAATACTTTGGCAACAGCACTATTTACTGATCTACAGGCATGTAAGATTTATAACATGTAAATTTTGTGAGATTCAAATTCTGAGAAAGTGAGGATTATAGATGCTGGAGCGTCAGGGTTGATGAAGCGTGATGCTGGAAAAGTACAGCAGGTCAGGCAGTATCCAAGGAGCATAAGAGTTCACGTTTTGGACATAATCCTCCTCTTCAGGACTGGGGAGGGGGAAGGGGGCTGAGAAAGAAATGGGGGGTGTGGGGCTGGGTGGGATGGCGATAGGTGGGCGAAGGTTGGAGGTGATAGTGATAGGTTAGTGGGAAGTGTGGAGTGAATAGATGGAACAGACGGTAGACACGTAGATTGGGTCAAGAGGGTGGATCTGAATTGGAGGGTTGGATCTGGGATGCGGTGATGGGGGAAGTGGGATTTAGAGACTGGTGAATTCAATGTTCATGCCGTGAGGTTGAGGCTCCCGAGGTGGAAGATGAGGTGGTGTTCCTCCAGTTCGTGGGTGGCCTTGTGTGGGCAGTGGAGGAGGCCCAGAATGGGTATGTCCTCAGGGGAGTGGGAGGGGTAGCGGAAGTGGATGGCCACAGGAAGGCGAGTTGATTGGTGTGTACAGATCAGAGATGTTCCCTGAACTCTTCCGCAAGTTTGTGTTTGGTCTCTAAATGCCAAACCCAATTTACTGTTGCCTTATCAGACAACCTGATGGAAGACAGAAGCAACAAATTGCAAAGCCAGTTATTCAGATTGACCTCGGACTGATTTTGCCAGTGACCCTACTTTTGTAAAACTAATTCCAAACCAATTTGTGATGGTACATTTTTAATCAAATGTTTATTTGGTTTAGTTTAGCATACAATAAATATAGTTGTGTGTTCACTAGAACTTTTTAAAAACTTAATTTTTAAAAATTTTATTGTGACCCTTACCTTCAGTAGACACATTTGTCAAAGCTGTATATCATGCACCCAACAGGTCAACATTCCCTGTCTACCTGAAATTAGTTCAAATGTTTGAGCACCAGATTCACACTGCTACAATGCAATATGAGTGGTGTTCGCTAGTTAGATAGTGTTGTCAAACCAAAAAGGCATTCTGCCTATCTCACAAATGAATAATCTGATATATTAACTTCTGTACCAGTGTGAAGCCAGGTATGTAGGCCATATATCCCAAAGGCTGTTGTATCCTAACAAACAGCATATCCCTTTGGCTATTCACCACAAGCAAAGTACTCATTGTACCCAACTAGTCTGTGCTTGCAAAGCCAGCAAAATAGTCTCCATAATTAGATGTTATTTCTGCCATTGGACATTTGCTGGATAACCTTGATTTGAGTAGCAAATTATACAGACGGCTAATTTAGGATTTGCTGTGCAGGCCTGCTGGAAAGCTACATTATTAATAAACAGGTCAGTGTTCTTTTTGACAGAAAGAACATGTCTGCACACTCTCTTTTTATTTCACCTCAAGGAAATAGGTGACAGCCATTTGCTGGTTCATTTCTCAGGGCAATGCCTTGATCAATCGGAGTCAAGCTGCCTGGTTTGAAATTAAACAAAGTCTGGCAGTTAAGTTAATCTTCAGTAACTGCTGTGTTCTCCATGGCAACACCTACTAATCAGAATCCCCTTGCCAACCAATCAGCACACTCCTCTCGTTCAATATAAATGATTATTTCCCCCTTGCAAATTGGCTTTCTTGCAAATTGTCTTGATGGGATGCAAGTTGAAAAGCTGCAACAAAATGTCTTTTTAAATCTGTACTGAAATTCTACTCTACCTGAAGTAAGTTTGTTAAGTCTGTGCTTTGGCAGATTTCCCACGCAAGTTGCTTTACTTCAGAGTAATTTGATGTACACAAAACATTTTGAACATCTTGATTTCTCCAAATCCATTTGCACATACTAATGCTAACTTTTACATGGGGTGGAAGGGAAGGAGCAGGAATAGATCATCTAATTCCTAGCTAATCTGCAGGTCATCTCCCCTCACCTCATTATCCTGACTGCATCAATGTTTGTCAATATCATTAATGAAAATTTTGATCCAATATCTGCAGCCTTTTTAGGGACAGGAATTTCATATTTCCGCAGCACCTTATGCCAGAAAGAAAATGCTCCTGACTGCATTTACTACTAAAGAATCAAAATAAGACGTTAAGTTTCAGTATTAAATTTTTTTTTCCTATTTTTGCTTTTGAAGCCAGTTCTACTGTTAGATAAAAAGAGGCAATCAATTGCCAATTCTTTGACTCATTATTTAAAATAAAATTCACTAAATTGCCTATGAGCTAGCTGCTTAATGTTTATGGATGCATTCTTTAAAGCTAGTTTGTGCATTTTGCACAAACCGAAATGAATGTCCTTTGGGAAAGTGAAGTGGTCGTCACTGTCTCTTCAACCATTCAGACTGTCAGCTCTGTTATGTTGATAAGTAATTCATGCTGTTTTGTAACTTAACTCTCATTTGTTGTGCAGGAACTAGTTGTCAATGTTGGAGGTTATACTTTGAATACTGGGTAGATTTAGAATCCCATCTTTTCTATTTTTATTTGTTTACCAAGCTACCTGAAATTGAAGTGTTGACATTCTGTGGATGTGAGTGTGTAATACTAACTAGTCCTGTCTCTTGTCTTTAAGTCAAAAAATGGCAATGAAATGACATCAACTGTGAAGTTGCCAGTCAAGGTGAAGATCATTCCGACACCACCTCGCAGTAAGAGAGTTTTGTGGGATCAGTATCACAACCTGCGTTACCCACCTGGTTACTTTCCAAGGGATAACCTGCGCATGAAAAACGATCCTTTAGATTGGTGAGCTTCCCCAAGAGACTTCCATTGCACATTTATTTATTCTTCTCACTGTTCTTGTGATATATTTTGAGTGAAAAGCTCTAGTTTTGTAAAAGCAATGCGTGCTAGGAGTAGTAAGATGAATAAAAAAGTAATTAATTGGAGTATGTTCCTTGGTTGCATGTGTTAATATGTATGTGTAGAAAGTAATATACCATTTGGATTTGAACTTTGTGGAAAACAGGTATATGATGTAAACTGATAGAATGGTTTGTTGTGTTTAAAAAGTTCACTATCCACATATTTGAAAAAGTGCTTAATACAGCTTAGAGCACAAACTCCTAATTTAACACACACTGTTATTCAGTTCAGTTGATACGGTATTTTGTAAACCTTAAAGCTTTTGGCAGGCAGTGATTTGTTATGGCTTTGAAAGAGTGCTTTGTTACTGCCCAGTAAGACAGAGTTTACCTGGGAAAGTAAACCTTGAATTAATCATGCAAGTTTACTTTTACAATTTAATCTCTAATGCTGTAGACGGTTTGCTTTCTTTCAGTAGATATTAGTGTACTGACTTGACTGCAGGGCAGTAAGAATATTGCTGTATACCACTGCAAAGTGGAGAAAGTGAGGACTGCAGATGCTGGAGATCAGAGTCAAAAAGTGTGGTGCTGGAAAAGCACAGCTGGTCTGGCAGCATCTGATGTTCAATGTTGTTTATCCTTCTTGAATTTCAGCTTTAACGTTGAGAGAAATCAGATAGAAATTTTCAAACATGAACATGGCTTTGGAACCTATAGTATATTCAAGGGCATTAATGATGCAAAGGAAGTTGAAGATGCAGTAATAGAGGGTTAAGGATGGCACAACATGAGAAATAGGAGCTGGAGTAAGCCATTCTGCCTTTCCAGGTTACTCTGCCAATCAGTGAGACCATGGTTGATCATCATCATAGTTTTCCTGCTCTATCTTTATATACTTTGGTGTTTTTAATTATTGATCTCCTTCTTAAATGTACTCAAACACTGAATCTCCATAACACTCGGGGGCAGAGAACTCCAAAGATTCATCATCTAGTGCGTGAAGATGTTTCTCTGCATCTCGCTCCACAATTGCTTGCCCTTTATTCTCAGACTTATTTTCTGGTTCCGGACCATGTCTTCCCGATGAAGCATAAACAACGTGCAATATAAACAGGGATAGGAAGTTCAGCCCCTAGCCTGATCTACCGTCCAATAAAATTATGGATGACCTGATTGTGGCCTTAAGTCTGCATTTCTGCCTCACCCAGCTAACCTTTCACCCCCTTGATTAACAAGAATGAATCTACCTCCTTTTTAAAAATATTTAAGGAGTCTGTTTCTACCACCTTCCCAGGAAGTGTTCCAAAGACTTGCCACCCAAGGTCTGTGTTTTAAATGATGATTCCTGTTTTGTAAACAGTCACCTTTAGTTTGAGATTCTCCTACAAAAGGAAGCATCCTTTCCACATTCAACCTGTCAAAAACTTTGGGTTTTATATTCAATAGATTAAGTTAAGTGACTTGCATCTAACAGATTAGATATAAGCTCTGCAGGCCTGCCATGTCCAGACGTGAATGATGATGGACAGTTAAACAACTTGTGGAACTGCCTTCTCCAGCAAATATTTCTATCCTCAATGATGCAGCAGCCCACGACATTAGTGCAAAAGGTAAGTATTCGCAGCGATCCTAGCCAGACGTCCAGAGTGAATGATCTTTTTCTGCCTCCTTTTTGAGTCTACAACAACATTCTCTCGAACCATGTAACACCTTCAACACCACTGACACAATGTGGTAATGTCTGCCACTTGCAATATGCACTGCAACAATTCACCAAGTCTCTTTGGGTGTTCATTCCAAACCAGTGACCTCTACCATCTAGAAGGTCAAGATCAGAGAGGTGGAAACACAGCCACTTGCAAACCACACAATAGCCTAACTCAGGACTACATCACTATCTTCGCTTCAAAATTGTGCAACTCTGTCCCTAACAGCACTGCAGGTGTTTCGACATAATATAGCAGCTGTTCAGGAAGACAGCTCACCACCACCTTCTCTGGGGCAGTTGGAGATGGGCAGTACATTCTAGCATAGCCAGTGATGCTTGTGGCCTGTGAATGAATATTTTAAAAATTGCTTGCTATACGAGCATTTTGATTTTCAGTGATACCTGAATCCCTTTGAAATTTAACACCCTTGTGGCTCACCATTTAAGAAATGGTCTATATTTCTGTTTTTCCCTCCCTCATTGGATACTTTGAAAGGTAGAAGGTAGTACCTGAAATATCAGCTTAAGATGATGCCAGATAGGAAAGCCTGGTTGGCAACTGTCTAGTTGTAATGGAATCGAAGGAATAGGAGCTGCATCTCAAGGATATGAATGGTTTTAAGAAGGAGGATGTATCAGAAATCGGAAAAATCTGACAAGGGCTTTGATAGGGGATACTCTGGAAGACCAAGGGAAGGGGAAGAAGACGGAGTTCCTTACAAGTTTGAAGATTGGGTTAGGTAGAGCAAGATGAATAGTTTAAGGAGACTTGATGGTGGGAAAAAAAAGGTAGATGTTATCTTTGCTTTGGGTCCTGGCTTAGTGAGTGGTTTTGGCAAAGGAAGGAGATATTTGATGTGATCCACTTGGATAACTTGGTAATTGAAAGGGTTATTCAGTTTATTGGTACCAACATGTTTTAAGAATAATCACGCTTAAAGAATACTTCCAGCCCTAATTCCAAGTTAGATTAGGTGACCCACAAAGATCCCACGGTGTAAACTAGTTTGGAAGTGAAGTTTCTGTTTCTATGCTGCTGGTTATTTTACAGTTGATAATTTCACAGTCTCCTTTCTATTCTACTATGTATTATTATAACTTCTCCAAAACATTTTAAATTTGAGATTTCAACAATGAAAGAAACTGATCGAATATTCATTTCCTATTTCTTTCACTTAGGAATGGTGACCACGTGCACACCAATTTTCGGGATATGTACCAGCATTTGCGAAGCATGGGGTATTTTGTAGAGGTGCTTGGAGCACCCATCACCTGTTTTGATGCCAGCCAGTATGGTACATTTTACATTTAACTCTTATTTGCTTACACCTTCTTTCTATCCTAAGGTCAAAACTAGGAATGTTCACTGCAGTGTTCAGTACTATTCAGCGCTCCTCCAATAACAAACCTGTTGGACTATAACCTGGTGTTGTGTGATTTTTAACTCCATACTGAGGCAGACAACATACCTGATAAGTGTCAAATAATATTCACACCACACAAGTACTAAACAAAGACTATCTTCAGCAAGAGAGAATTTGATCATTTTCTGAAACCGCCACCATTAGTGTGCCTATTATTGATTTAATGTTGGCCAGGAGCTATCACATTCAGCCAGAACACAAGTGGATAATCTACCTAGGCTTCTAATGAACGCCCCAACGTTAGAAA
The DNA here is from genome assembly GCF_037043375.1 of Chiloscyllium plagiosum. NCBI lineage: Eukaryota > Metazoa > Chordata > Chondrichthyes > Orectolobiformes > Hemiscylliidae > Chiloscyllium > Chiloscyllium plagiosum. The sequence goes on along the minus strand of NW_028270155.1, from coordinate 64,715,320 downwards.
TGGATTCCCGCCATGTGATTTCAAAAAATGGCTGAAGGCAATAGATCCTACAAACTATGGTCCCTGACAACATTCCAGCAATGATATTGAGGAGTTGTGCTTGAGAAATAACTGCAGCCCAATCAAGCTGTTCTAGCACAACTACTGTGCTGCGATGTGCCGAACAATGTTGAAGGTTGCCCAGATACATCTTATCTGATTTTTATCACATAGCGTTAATAGCAGCTTTCTGAACACAAATCGACTGTTGTTTCGTACATAAAGTTGTCCTAATCCTACCAGATCACAGGTTGCTCTCCCATTGGAGAGAGATGACTGGCAGTAGTTTAAGCTGGAGTTCACCATGCCTCAGGCGAGGGGTAAGGTTGAGAAGATATGGTCTTCATGAAAACCTCAGCCAGTGTGGGAATTGAACCCGTGCTATTGGTATCAGTCTGCATTGTAAACCAGCCATCCAGTCAAGTGAGTTAACTGACTTCCACCCTCCCCTCAAAATTAAAAAGGTATGTCTTTGCAAAGCAACGCACAGATCTAATGCAACTTTTTTTATTGCTCTGTCAACCACCTCTAGATCGTCAATTAGTTTATTGATGGTGTTATTGATAGTGTCGTCAAGCAACACTCGCATGAACCTGCTCATTAATCCTCAGCTTTGGTTCAGGCCACTCAGCTTGTCACCTCCTTACAGTCGTTGTCCAAACGTGGTCAAAAAAGCTGAGCCTGAGGGAAGATGAGATTGATTGATTGGCCTTGACATCAAGGCAGCATTTGTCCAAACTTGGCAATAAGGAGCTCTGGTGAAATTGAACTCTATGGAAATTCGCAGGGGGAGAGCACTCTACTAATAGGGAGTCATACGTGATTATGTGGTTGAGTTGAGGTGGTTGTTGGAGACCAATCACCTTGATCCGAGGACATCAATGCAGATGTTCCTCAGAGTAGTGTCCTAAGTCTATGCTTACTGCGTAGACTACTGAAAGGTGAAGTTCACGGTTCAATTACATTCAAAAGTAGCAAATAAGTATTTGCAAAGTAAACAATATTCAGTTTGTCTTATTTTGAAGCATTGGTTGCACAGCCTTTTCCAAGAGACACTGTTCTGGTGAATATTTTTGGTCTACTCTCTGAAACTATTTTGAGGTTTGACCAAGTTTTCAGCCAGAGGAATGCCCCAGCTGTAATTCTGCCAAGATCTGAGCTACTTTGAAAGTGGTTCTTTGGTTATCTGCATTTTAAACCAATTTAATGTAGTCATTTGAACTGTTGAGATACATTCCATCTATGAACAGATGTTGTTTTTAACCCCTGCAGGTACCTTGTTAATGGTAGATAGTGAAGAAGAATACTTTCCTGAGGAAATTACTAAACTGAGACGTGATGTTGATAATGGCCTTTCTGTAATAGTCTTCAGTGATTGGTACAACACATCTGTAATGAGAAAAGTGAAATTTTATGATGAAAATACAAGGTATAAGCTAATTGTGGTTTATCTAATCTTGTATTTTTCTTGCCTCCTTTGAACAAAGTAGCTCATGGCAATATAATCTGAGAAAGAGATATCAATTTAGAACGATTGTAATATTGTATTGTTTTTCTAAATGGTGTTGAAACAGTTTTTTTGGACTTCTTGCATTTTCTTTCTTGTATGGTGACTGAAGGCCCTTTAGCTAATCGATGCTTATTCCTTTAGTACTTAAATATTCGCATTCCTCATATTCTAGCATTAGACAGATTGTTAATGCCAAAACTTTAGTTTCTACTAACTTGATCATAAAATAATCCCGGTGATTTGAGTGAAGATTTTCCTCCTCAAACTGAGGATTTTTATTTGATGTCTGTAGTCCTATAATATGACTTGCTCTGAAGGAACCTCTTGTTTACCTAATTGTGTTAATATTATGTGTTAACACGGATTAAGGCTTTCCTTTTAACCTGAGAATTGAAAATAAGTGTTGAGAAATTTGCTGGCATCAATTATTATATTTTTAAGCATAGTTGATCTTGATTTACAAGTTGAACAGATGAAAGACTTTGAAACAAAAATGGAAATTACTGAAGGAACTCAGCAGGTCTGACAGCATCCGTGGAAAGAAAGTAGAATGAATGTTTTGAGTCCAGTAACCTTCCTTCAATATCCAGTAATCCTATGTGAATGTTGAATGCAAACAGAATCACATTTGGCTGTGATACAAGTATGATTTAATAGGAGGGTAATATTTTAATGGCTGTCAGGGGTATATGGAAAATGAATACTGGATGCTGCCAGACTGATGGTAACTTTTGAGTATAACTTAGAAGCTGTCATGGTCTTAAAAAGGTAGGTGAAAAAATGAGTTGGAATACAAGGTATTTTTTAGTGCTTTTTTTGTTAGTTTGAATTAAGTAATTAAAGCATGACCTACTGATGATTCTTTTGTGCTCGTCTCTTTGTCATAGGCAGTGGTGGATGCCAGATACTGGAGGTGCAAACATCCCAGCACTCAATGACCTGTTATCTGTATGGGGCATGGCTTTTGGTGATGGCTTATACGAAGGAGATTTCAGCATGGCAAATCATGACAGTATGTTTCTAACTGTATTGCTTTGAGATGGCTGCAGTATTATAGTTCAGATTGTTTCATATAACATGCACAATGTAAAAAATACATAAAATATAAAAGATCGTATGAATATCCAAAGCTAGCAGCAAACTAATCCATAGATGATGTTTTTTGAGGTTGAACGAACAGGAGGTTTATGACAAATCTTGACCTTTTGTTTCTCTCTCCAACTCTCATGCCCAAAGAAACCATTTTTTTATTTACAAAGAAAACCCCAAAGAATTGCAGATGCTGGAAATCAACAAGAGAAACAGGAATTTCTGGGAAAACTCAGCAAGTCTGGCAGCATCTGTGGAGAGAAAACAGAGTTAATGTTTTCGGTCCAGTGACCCTCAAAACAGCTGAGTTTTTCCAGCAATTTGTTTTTGTTTCAAAATCTTTTCGTCATTGTGCTCTGTCAAAGACACTTGCCACACTTTTTGAAAGCTCTCTGTTGATTTGGTGCTACTCTTATGGTCACACCAGTGCTGGGATAGTAAGGTTCAGGTCTTAATGTGCAGAAATTAATGTCAGTGATGTAAGTTCTTGGGCATGCACGTTCTGTACACAAAGCCATGCCATTGTATGAACAACATTCATTTATATGATTTACATTTTTTCATAGAATCTCTACAGTGTGGAAACAGGCCCTTTGGCCCAACAAGTCCACACTGACCCTCCGAAGAGTAACCCACCCAGACCCACCCTGCCCTTTTACTCTACCTTTACTCCTGACTAATGCATCTAACCTACAGATCCCTGAACACTATGGGCAATTTAGCATGGCCAATTCACCTAACCTGCACATCTTTGGACTGTGGGAGGAAACCAGAGCACCCGGAGGAAACCCACACAGACAAAGGGAGAATGTGCAAACTCCACCCGAGGCTGGAATCAAACCTGGGTCCCTGTGAGGCAGCAGTGCTAACCACTGAGCCACCATGCCATACTTAGACATATAACACAGAAACAGGCTGTTTAGCACAATTAGTGCTTGCTGAAGTGTATGCCTCATTAGAGCTTCCCCCTCATCCAAATGTACCATTGTGATCTTCTGTTCCCTTTTCCTTCATGTCTGTCTAGCCTCCATTATTTATGTAGACAATTAACTTAAGCCGGGAAGTTTCTTTGAATGTCCCAATTGGATTTTATGCTGGCTATCCAATATTGGTGGCTTTGAGTTAAGTTCTTTATCCGAAGATGAAACATTTTTTTCTATGTCCACTCTGTCAGTCTTTCACAATCTTAAATACCTCTATTAGATTCCCCTCAGCCTTCCTGGACCCAGCCTATCAAACTTCTCTTGATATGTCTACCCATGCATTTCGGTATCTAGTCTATCTAGATCTCTTTTATAATCTCACCAGAACTCTGCGTAGTGCTAAGTGTACACAAACTAACCAGTTTGGTACAGGTTTAGCACAACATTAAATAAATGTTTGAAATGTTGTTCTATATACTCCATCAATACATTCTAGTGCAAGAGAAGCAGTCTCCAAACTGCTTTGTGTGGAACTTCACAGTATGATTTACTGAAATGCTTTTGTTTTCTTTTCAGTGTATTATGCTTCAGGGAGCAGTATTGCCAAATTTCCTGAGGATGGTCTTGTTCTTGCTCAAACTCTAAAAGATCAAGGTGGGAACTTTTAATTTAGCAGCTGTATTTTATTCCTTTCCTTATAAGGTTTGGGGTGGTCAAGTTGGTTATGTCTCTTGATTTAAATACTGCAGTGATAATAATGAAAGATCACCTGATTTCTGGGGATCAAATTGCAACTATTGTGCAACACTTCTCTGTTTAGCTATTTAAAGGATCCTAAATGTCTCCTCCTTCACTACTGCCTATGTTAGGGAAATCAAATAGTTCACTCCCAAGTTTGTACCATTCTTTATTAAACTATTGCTGGTGAAAGAGAATCATCAGTATATTGCTCTGATTCTGTGGTGTTTGCTTTCTATAATTGCTTCAAATGTCAGAAGCTTACAGTGTGGTTGATGGCACCAACCAGTTCTGCCACACTGTCTGCAATAGTGGGCATTCTCCTTGGATTGTAACATGATTTTGTGAGTAGGCTGTTGGAAGAAGATTCTGGATTAGTGGTGCTGGAAAAGCACAGCAGTTCAGGTAGCATCCAAGGAGCCCTTCATCAGGAATAAAGGCAGAGAGCCTGAAGCATGGAGAGATAAGCTAAGGGAGGGTGGGGGTGGGGAGAAAGCAGCATAGAGTACAATGGGTGAGTGGGGGAGGGGATGAAGGTGATAGGTCAGGGAGGAGAGGGTGGAGTGGATAGGTGGAAAAGGAGATAGGCAGGTAGGACAGGTCCGGACAAGTCATGGGGATAGTGCTGAGCTGGAAGTTTGGAACTAGGGTGAGATGGGGGAAGGGGAAATGAGGAAACTGGTGAAGTCCACATTGATGCCCTGGGGTTGAAGTGTTCCGAGGCGGAAGATGAGGCGTTCTTCCTCCAGGCGTCTGGTGGTGAGGGAGCGGTGGTGGAGGCGGCCCAGGACCTCCATGTCCTCGGCAGAGTGGGAGGGGGAGTTGAAATGTTGGGCCACGGGGCGGTGTGGTTGATTGGTGCGGGTGTCCCGGAGATGTTCCCTAAAGCGCTCTGCTAGGAGGCGCCCAGTCTCCCCAATGTAGAGGAGACCGCATCGGGAGCAACGGATACAATAAATGATATTAGTGGACGTGCAAGTAAAACTTTGGATGTGGAAGGCTCCTTTAGGGCCTTGGATAGAGGTGAGGGAGGAGGTGTTGGCGCAGGTTTTACAGTTCCTGCGGTGGCAGGGGAAAGTGCCAGGATGGGAGGGGAGGGGGGGGGACCTGACCAGGTAGTCACGGAGGGAACGGTCTTTGTGGAAGGCGGAAAGGGGTGGGGAGGGAAATATATCCCTGGTGGTGGGGTCTGTTTGGAGGTGGCGGAAATGTCGGCGGATGATTTGTTTTATGCGAAGGTTGGTAGGGTAGAAGGTGAGCACCAGGGGCGTTCTGTCCTTGTTACGGTTGGAGGGGTGGGGTCTGAGGGTGCAGGTGCGGGATGTGGACGAGATGCGTTGGAGGGCATCTTTAACCACGTGGGAAGGGAAATTGCGGTCTCTAAAGAAGGAGGCCATCTGGTGTGTTCTGTGGTGGAACTGGTCCTCCTGGGAGCAGATACGGTGGAAGCGGAGGAATTGGGAATACGGGATGGCATTTTTGCAAGAGGTAGGGTGGGAAGAGGTATAATCCAGGTAGCTGTGGGAGTCGGTGGGTTTGCAAAAAATGTCAATGTCAAGTCGGTCGTCATTAATGGAGATGGAGAGGTCCAGGAAGGGGAGGGAGGTGTCAGAGATGATCCAGGTAAATTTAAGGTCAGGGTGGAATGTGTTGATGAAGTTGATGAATTGCTTAACCTCCTCGCGGGAGCGCGAGGTGGCGCCAATGCAGTCATCAGTGTAGTGGAGGAAGAGGTGGGGAGTGGTGCCGGTGTAATTACGGAAGATCATCTGCTCTACGTAGCCAACAAAGAGACAGGCATAGCTGGGGCCCATACGTGTGCCCATGGCTACCCCTTTGGTCTGGAGTTTGTCCTTTCTGGTACAGGTGTCTGTGACAGTCTTATCAGTAGAGTAACAACCACAATTCAGCTTTCCAACAGGGATGATGACATGGCTGGGGATGGGGTTGGATGTATTAGAAAAGGATATCTAACCTCTGATTTCCATCAAAGGAAAAACTGTCCTATGAATTGTGGAGGTGGGAGGGGCCTGATTGAAATAGGGGCAACTTTTTCACGCAGAGGGTGGTACATGTATGGAATAATCTGCCAGAGGATGTGGTGGAGGATGGTACAATTGCAACATTTAAGAGGCATTTGGATGGTATATGAATAGGAAGGGTTTGGAGGGATATGGGCCGGATGCTCGCAAGTGGGACTAGATTGGGTTGGGATATATGGTCGGCATGGATGGGTTGGACCAAAAGGTCTGTTTCAATACTGTGCATCTCTATGATTCTATGATCAATAGGTTGTTAATTAGGCAAATTAATACACCGCTTAAATTCAAATATCTTTGTGTCCAGAGGGTTTTAATTGGGGCTTGGGGTTTACTGGGGGTTTGTCTGCCAGTAATCACTGTCCAGACTGCTTGATGAATTTAAAAATTAAATGATCAAGTGCAGAAGGGAATAATGGTGGCGATAACACATCATTCCCAGCTGCATGAATTGATACAACACCTTTCAATTAGAATTGTTTGGGCATTTGCTTATGTTAAAAGAAATATTGGAGCCCAAAACAAGAGGTTTAACAATCCAGAGGCAGAGCATAATGAGTTTTTAAGAAGCTTGTGAAGGAGGAGGGAAGGAAGTGGGAGGGGAGAAGAATTAGAACAAGTAGAAGAAAGCATGATCACTTGAGAATATTCAGAAAGAACAATCTTAAGGTGATTGAAGGTGTGAATTAGAGTTTCAGTAGCAGTGAAGGAGGTTCAGTGCATCATGTTCCAAAGGTTGAGAAGTATCCTGGCAGGTGGCATAAAGATAAAAGCTCTGTGCTGATTAAAATGTCATGGCTGAAGCACTATCCAGCTCTAAATGGGAGTACTTAAGGGATTGATTCTACTGTTGAGTTGTACATGCAATGAAGTATATAAAGAATTAAGATACTAAGGTGATTCAAGAGCTTAATAAAATTGCTGCTCCCAGGTGTCAAACACCATACATTAATGCATTCTTAATTACTTTTGTACATTGTGATTGATATAAATGATTATGCTTTGCTTATTTTGGCTGTCATGAATCTGCTATTTCTCAAGTGGGATTTTTAGATAGTACTATGTGCAGGGACTATTTGTGAATATGCTTGTCATCTTGTCAAGAAATCTCAAAGGACAAACATTGATTTTCATTTACATTTTGGCATTCAATTTAACAATGAGTCAGATTAATTTGAACTGCAACTAAGAACCCTGCAGGCGCTGTGTACTTGCACTGCTTTCACCTTGCCAGGAAATGTAATGAGTAAGTCAATACTAGAGAAATCCTATCCAAAATCAACCAAATGTAGGACTTGTCACAGTATGATTTCATTGCAAATGAATTGGCCCTTTGTTAAGAGATTTAATGTTTAAATATCCAGTTCCTTTTACCAGTCAGTCGTCATGTCTGTTTTTTGTGTGTGATTAGATTACAGGAGGTTCTCAATAAATGTTGTATTGATAGCTCCATTTGTGAAGTTGCATGTGTATGAAAGATTTGTTGCTTTTAGTTACATTGCTTTTATGTAATTCTTATAAACCTTTTATACATTGACTACAATGCAGATATATAGGGGGGGCTGTTTAACATCCTAATATAGAAGACTTCTGGATGTAAGATTTCAATTAACCATAAAATGGTTAAGAGCATAGAATGCTGACATTCAGCCCATAGTTTCTATGGTACCCTTCTGAGGACCAATTAACCTAGTTCTACTCATTTACCTTTTTGCCTGTAATCCTGCAAATGTTTGTTTTCAGATCAGGATCCAGGTGTCTTTTGGTGACTGCTGAGATCTTATCCACTAGAAATCAGTTAGAGCATTCCCATGCTAGAATCCTAACCAACCCCTGTGTGATGGAGTTTTCCTCATGTGGCCATTGTTTTGTTTTTGAAACCTATTAGCCTAAATCTGTGCCTTCTAGTTCTTGGTCTTGTCTCCAAAGTGAGCAATTTCTCTTGATCTACTCTGTACAGACCCCTGATTTTAAATGCATTTGTCAGACTGCTGCTCAACTTTCTCTTCAGTTCTACGTAACTGAAGTTCCTCATCCCTGAAATTGTATATTTTCTTTGCGTGCTCTGTGATGCCTTCACGTAGAAGTAATGAATTGATTTTTCTTGAATTTATAATTTAACTAGAATTTCAGTTTCTGTGCTGTAGACTATCATGAATGCTCCTCCTCCTGATTTTGTGACCAGAGAAGCTGGTAACATTTATACAAAAAACCTGAATTGAACATTTCCTTAATTTTGAAATTAATATTAATTGAATTATAATTTTCTGGTTCGTCACTGTTTTTTTCATTAAGAGAAATACATGTGTAGGTTTTGTTTAACTTGTAAAGGATTTAACTTTCAAATAAACCATGTCTTCTTGTTCTTGGTCTCTTTCAGGTCTGGAGGTTTTAAAACAAGAAACAAGTGTAGTTAAAAATGTCCCTATTCTTGGATTATATCAGACACCATCTGATGGTGGTGGGCGGATTGTTTTGTACGGAGATTCCAATTGTCTGGATGATAGTCATAGACAAAAAGGTATAGAGAAAACTTGTTTGACTTGTATTTCTATGCAGATAATCTTGGTTTAGAAGAAATTTGCAGCATCTAAAAATGGCACATCTTAAACGTACATTAAACTTGCTAAATTACTAAATTTCTCCCAAAGTGCCTCTCTTTGAGACCCCAATATCCTTGTCTGCTCAAAACCTATTATCCATTTCTTTGATTTTTTTGTACCACTGAACAGTAAGTGCAGCTTTCTGTTCATTATTCAAACAAATATTCTTCCAGCTGAACATACAGTAGTGGCTGGCTTTAAGAATGATTTGGAGGTGCCAGTGTTGGACTGGGGTGTACAAAGTTAAAATTCGCACAAAGCCTTTTAAGAATGGCTTTCGGAATGGTGATCATCAGATATGAACTGACCCCACCTTGTGGTTAGTGAGATGATTAGCTGGTTACTCAACTTATATTAGTGTGTCTCGTAATGATTGCAGCAGCCTTATGTGGCGTTCAGTATGCATTAATTACATGGAATATTTTGGCTAGTGACATTCGCAGTGATTAAAACAAATCGAACTTAAAGTGACAAAACTACCCAGACAAGTCTGTAGAATATTGTTATGTTTTTTAAAAAATAAATTGTAATTACATGTTATAGTTAAAATTCAGATGATTAATGACAGCTGAAATCCTTGCATTGATTGTTACCTGAATGCTACATCACTGTTTTGCAATAATTTGCGTTTTTATTGTTCTATATATAAACCATCTGAATTCCTTAATTACACTGCAGCCTGTAATCAGTTCCAGGCATAAGCTGTTCCATGCTTGAGGTTCATTTGAATTCCTGGGTGTGCAGCAAATTTAACTTGAAGAGTTTTGACTTATTTAATTTTAAGTCTTGAATTTAACATGCATCCATGGTAGGGTGTTGCAACACAAGAACTTCCAAGATGTGAAAAGTGCTCATGCCAACTGATTGACCTCCAGGTCAAAATCATCAATGACTGAAATCTTCCATTAACCATTTTTTTTTTAAAAACATGCTAATTTACAATGTGTAATCTAGCTTTGTGCTTTTTCTAAAAATAAAATCTGGTGGAATCACAGGAGTAGATTTTGTTCCAATTATTTTCTATTGTAAATGTCAGATTTTGTTAGATAATGCTTCTGTCAAGTGCCATTGGATGTTAGACTATGTTAAAAATGATGTATTGCTGCTGAACTTTGTAAGGTTCAAAACCACATTTTTGACACAGAGCCCTGTTTGACTCATTTGTATTCACTCAGACACGGTAAAGAAGTGTTTGAAAAATTCATTAGTCTTACTCTGCAATTGCAACCAGCTGCAACCACAAAACAACCCAGTGAAATAGCTGAAACAAATTTTCCAAGTGTTTGTTTCAAAATGTTAGTTTGTCACCTCACTGTGCACGCGCACAGAAAAAACAAAATAGATTAACATTAGGAAAGAACCACCCACAAAATTGCTATTTTCAGTCAGAAATGCAGTCGGCTTTCTTTTGGGCAAGTCCAGGGAAATGTGATTCTTTTTTAAATCTTGTATTACTTTCAATATTAAGTGATCTGACCACCTCCCAACAGGTTGAAAACCTGAACAAAATATCTGGAGAATCAGTAGCTGCTGTTCCATTTTTGACCGATCAAACGTGGAAATATACTCTGACATGCTCATTCTTCTGATGCTTTTAATATTTGAGTAGTTTATTGATATGTCTGAACTGTAGCAATCTTCGTCAATCTGGAAGTGTGTGACCTAAATTAAGATGATAATAGCTAGATGTGGCAGAAAGGATATAGAGCTGAGCAAATTAACAATAGAATGCACAGAAGAAGGTTTAAACAAATCAGAAAGAAAAGCAAGTTTTGAGAATAACTGTAGGCAAAAATGTTAATTGCAAAATTAACCAAGTGACTTTAGGCATTCAAAGCAAGTGAAAATTCCAATTACAAAGCAAAGAGGCCTTGTACATTAGAACCTTGAAGTGAGAAAAACTTTGGTGTTGAAAATGGAAACTGTTAATTGTAGGTTGACACATTCAGTTAGAATATATTCCATTAATTTGAAGCTCTTAGTGTCTTAAATAATTTCAGAATGTTTGATAATTGTGATTGATTGATTATTGTTATTGAAATTTGTAAGTGTTTAAAAAATGGGGTTAAAACCAAAACCAAACTCACCAAAAGCCCATTTGCCAATTAAGCACCTTATCCTAACAGCCAGTCAGGAGCAATTGTTTCAATAAATTGGAACTTAAATATATGTTGTTAACACTGCATCTTAGACTCCATCTATATAAAAACATTTAATTTCCATGTGGTTATACTTTTATCTATTTTAAACTGTTAAAACCAAATATAAAATTAATATCTTCAAACTATGTATAAAATCATAGAATGATGTAGGTCAGGAGGAGTCCATTAAGTAGAATGGGCTCAGTTCATGAGAGGTGCAATCCTTGAAATGTTTGACATTCTTAGCTTGGAAAGCTAGCCAGTTTCCCTGGCTGCATGGTCAGAGCAAGGGGCCATAATCTCAAAATGAGGGATTTATTATCTCTGTGTAAGACCGCGAGAATTTTTATCATTCAACAGTGTCTTAAATATTCCTATTTTGTGTATATACGCGCACACAAAGTAATCCCCAAAGCTGCAGCATCAGAAAAAGTAACATAAATATAAATTCCAGCTTTTGGGAATCAAACCGCATTATATATAATCATTTATTTACTGGTGTTGATGCTTCATTAGTTTAAAGGTAGGGACAGGAGTCTTTAAACGTTTTCTAATCAGCCATTTCAGAGTTGTCATTATACATCTCTAGAGTTCGTGAGACTTGAACCCTAGGCGTTCTGGCTCAGAACTTCCACTACCACTATACTACACGAACCCATGTTGGTTCCTTTAGATTTTTCCTCTGCTAATTCTAGCAGAAATTTCACAGCCAGTTGACAAGATGGATGTGCAGCAAATGATCAAAGCTGGAAGAGTAACAAGTATACCACTCCATTTGAAGTGAAAATTGTGTTGATTTGGGGGGTTTGTGATTATAGTTACTCAATATAGGCTGTCACTGATTTGTAAGTAGATTTCTGTTTATTGAGTTTAAGAAACACTAGTTTAGATATGTTACCTTCTTTAGTTAGATAAGAAAAGTATGCAAACACGATAATTGGGGATTTGTTCACTAATACCAGAAGTCAAGCATGCTGTTGGTGCAGAATATTTCTGTTGTGTCAAAGTGGCGGGGGAAGCATCCTGCTCTTTAGCTGAGGTGTTAGAAAACTCTTTCCTTCGTCTTTGTCCTTTCTTTTTTGGACTGTCTTCCATCTGCCTGGTGAAGACAACCCCCCCTGGCCCTAGTCTATTCCCAGTCCCAATATGGATTGGACTTAGTCCTGGTGTAGTTACTCCACTACAGCATGTAATGTGGCTGCTGAACTCTCATGGCCTCTGTGGCTTGTTTAGAATGAATTTGACATCTTTAACTTTAGGCCCCAGTTTAGAATTTGCTTAACCCCTGCTGACTTCCTCTAGCACTTCCTCCTTTCCTGAATATTCCTCTTGTCTGCCTATATCTGCAAGTTAGTTTACCATTCTTTCTAAGAAGAGATGCTACTTATTTTCAAAATCAGCACATTAATAGTCGGGTGCATTGGCGTCAGCTAAATTTTTTTCCATTCTTTGGGCATTTTTTTGTATTCATATGTTAGAAATTTGGAAAGTGTGTAATGAGTGAAAAGTTAGCTATCTAGAATATGTTCAAATCTTACCTTGTTGGCAATGTTGCATGCAGTGTGTGATCAACCAATATCCTCCTGACTATTCTTCTTGGTGGTTTTACATGAGCTGCTCATCCCTTGTAAGTGTGCTTAAATAAATCCCTCACAGTAAAAGATTTGGAACAATTGGATGTTGAAAGGTGAAAAAAAAATTCACTGAAGGCAAAAATATGCAAATATCATCAGCAGTGTTAAATCATTGGATTAAAGGTGCATGAAATAAATTTGATCCCATTGTTGTCAAAAAAAAGGAAATATGGAATATTAAATGCCTTTGCTAGTACAAGGATATTGCTTGTGGAATGATACCAAGGTTATTGGTGCTAACAGCAATGACAAGAAAGATCACATGATACTACACAATCAGGCTATTGAGACAGATTGTTGAGTGATTCAAATGGTGTTCAGATTAGATTAGATTAGATTAGATTACAGTGTGGAAACAGGCCCTTCGGCCCAACAAGTCCACACCGACTCGCCGAAGCGAAACCCACCCATACCCCTACATTTACCCCTTACCTAACACTACGGGCAATTTAGTATGGCCAATTCACCTGACCCTGCACATCTTTGGACTGTGGGAGGAAACCGGAGCACCCGGAGGAAACCCACGCAGACACGGGGAGAACGTGCAAACTCCACACAGTCAGTCGCCTGAGGCGGGAATTGAACCCGGGTCTCTGGCGCTGTGAGGCAGCAGTGCTAACCACTGTGCCACCGTGCCATCCACGCTGTGCCACCGTGCCACCCACCGTTCAGATTGATCTTAATTGTTTTTAATCATAAGATGTGGGTGAAGCTTGTTGGGCCTAAATTTATTACCTATCCCCAGCTGCCCTTGAAAGTCATGGGGGTGGCACAGTGGCTCAGTGGTTCGCACTGCTGCCTCACAGCGCCTTACAGGACTTGATTCCAGCCTCAGGCAACTATCTGTGTGGAGTTTGCACAATCTCCTCGTGTTTGCGTGAGTTTCCTCTGGGTCCTTTGGTTTCCTCCCACAGTCCAAAGATGTGCAGGTCAGGTGAAATGGCCATGCCAAATTCCCCGTAGTGTTAGGTGCATCAGTCAGAGGGAAATGGGTCTGGGTGGGTTACTCTTCAGAGGGTCAGTGTGGTCACGTTGGGCCAAATGGCCTGTTTCCACACTGTAGGGTATCTAATTTAATATTTAAAAGAAAATGCTGCCTTGAACTGCTGTAGTCCGTTTAATGTAGGTAGACCCACAGTGCTATTAGGAAGGAAGTTGCAGGGCTTTGATGCAGTGACACAGAAGGAACGGCAGTGTATTTCCAATCATAGGAACAAATTACTACAGATGCCACAATCTGGACTGAAAACAAAACATACTGGACGTCACAGCGGGTCAGGAAGCATCCAGGAGAGAAAGCAAGCCAACGTTGAGTCCAGATGACTCTTCATTAGAGCTGACATGAAGTGTTGAGAGGGCAGAATTTATGCAATAGGAAGGGGATGGAGTACTGGAGGAGGAAGGATGTTGATAGTTCAGATTAAACAATTGGAATGTGAGAATGGCAGAGCAATGGTGTGTCAGACTGGAAAGAACAGACAGTCCCATGAGGAGGAGAGGAGAGAGGACATGGTGGCAGAGAATATAACAAGTAAAGCTAAACAAAAGGGAAGGAATGCGAGTGGGTTCACAGTTTGAAGGTGTTAACTCAGTATTAAGTCCAGAAGGTTGTGAAGTGCTAGACTTAATATTGGGCTCAACACATTCAAATTTTGGCAGTTAGACACACCATTGTTGTGCCATTCTCTCATTCTGGTCAACTGGCTCGAACGTAGAAGGCAGAGGGTGGCAGTGGGGGTGTTGCTTTTCAGACTGGAGGCCTGTGATCAGTGGTGTGCCACAAGGATTGGTACTAGATCCACGGCTTTTCGTCATTTATATAAATGATTTGGATGTGAACATAAGTATGGTTAGTAAGTTTGCAGATGACGCCAAAATTGGAAGTGTAGTAAGCAGCGAAGAAAGTTAACACAAAGTACAATGGGTCTGAGGTCAGATTGTCTAATGGGCCGAGAGTGGCAGATGGAGTTCAATTTCGATGAATGCAAAGTGCTGCATTTTGGAAAGGCAAATCAGGGCACTTGTTGAGGTCCTGGAGAGGGTTGCTGAACAAAGAGACATTGGAGTGCAAGTTCATATTTCCTTGAAAGTGGTGTCCCAGGTAGTCAGGATAGTGAAGAAGGTGTTTGGTGTGCTTGCCTTTATTGGTTAGTGCATTGAGTACAGGATTTGGGAGGTCTTGTAACTGTACAAGAGATTGGTTGGTTAGGCCACTTTTGGAATATTGTGCCCAATTCTGGTCTCCCTGCTAAAGGAAGGATGTTGTGAAACTTGAAAGGGTTCAGAAAAGATTTATAAGGATGTTGTCAGGGTTGAAGGATTTGATCCATAGGGAAAGGCTGAATAGTCTGGGGCTGTTTTCCCTGGAGCGTTGGAGGTTTATGAAATCATGAGGGGCCTGAATAGGGCAAATAGACAAAGTCTTTTCCCTGGGATGGAGAGATTCCAGAACTACAGGGCATGGTTTAAGGTGAGAGGGGAACAATTTAAAAGCCACCTAAGAGGCAACGTCTTCACACAGAGAGCGGTGCGTATATGGAATGAGTTGCCAGAGGGAGTGGTGGAGGCTGGTTCAATTACAGCATTTAAAAAGGCATGTGGACGGGTATATGAATAGGAAGGGTTTGGAGGGTAATGGGCCAAATGCTGGCAAATGGAACTAGATTAATTGAGGATATCGGCATGGACGAGTTGGATGGAAGGGTATCTTTGCATGCTGTACAGCTTTGCTTTCTTTCCATGGATGTTGCCTGACCTGCTATGACCTCCGGCATATTTTGTTTTCAGTATTTCCGATTCTGATTGGTGAGTCGCTTGGGGAATTTGCAGGGAGGTGGTGGTGTGCCCGTGTATGTGGTGCTCCTGTCCTTCCGGATGGTGTTTAATTCATTCATATGACATGAGCATTGCTGGCTGGACAGCATTCGTTACTCTTCCCTAGTTAGCTTTGAAGATGGTGGTGAGCAGTCTCCTTGAACCACTGCAGTCCAAATGTTATAGGTAGAGCAATAATGCTGTTGGGAAGGGAATTCCAGGAATGGCTATGTATTTTCCAAGTCAGGATGGTGAGTAACTTGGAGGGGAACCTGCAGGTGGTGGTCTTCCCATGTATTTGCTGCCCTTGTCCTTCTGGATGGAAGTGTTCGTGGATTTGGAAGCTGCCATCCAAGGATCTTCAGTGAATTTCTGCGGTGCATCTTGGATATCATACTATTGCTACTGTGGTGGTCGTAGAGGGAGTGGATGTTGTGCTAGTCAGGTGGGGTGCTTTAACCTGGATAGTGTCAAGCTGCTTGAATGTTGTTAGGGTTGCACCCATCTAGGCAATTGTGAAGTATTCCATCACGATGTTGCCTTGTGCCTTATAGGTAATGGACAAACTTTGCGTGATCAGGAGGTGAGTTAGTTGATGCAGTGTTCGTAGCCACTCTATTTATATGGTGAGTCCAGTTAAATACCTAGTCAATGGTTACCCCAAGGATGGTGATAACACCATTGAATGTCAAGGAGCAGTGGTTAGATCGTCTCTGATTGGAGATGGTCATTGCCTGATATTTGTGTGGCATGAATGTTACTTGCCACTTAGCAGCCCAAACCTGGACATTGTACTTACCTTCTTATGTTTGAACATGGACTGATTCAGTTTCGAAGAACAAATGACTGATGCTGAACATTGAGCAATCATCAGCAAGCATCCCCACTTCTGATCTTAAGATGGAGGGAGGTCATGGCTTTGGATTGTGCTGTCTAAGGAGCCTTGATGAATCTTGTGGTGCAGTGTGTCTTGTATCTAGTATGCCCTGCTATGCCGAGCATTAGTGATCGAGGGATTGAATATTTGTAGATCTGATGCCAGTCAAATGTGCTGCTTTGTCCTGGGTAATGTCAGGGTTCTTGCACATTTTTGGAATGACTCCAACCAGCAGGACATTTATCCCTGATTCATGTTGGCTCCAGTTTTGCTAACACATTGCAAATGGGGCCTTATTGTCAAGGGCAGGATGTCATACCTTGCCTCTCCTCTTGAATTCCAGCTCTTTTCTCCATTTGGGACAAGCCTGTAATAAGATCAGGAGCTGAGTGACCCCTGGTGATCCAAACTGAGCATCAATGAGCAGGTTATTGCTGAGCAGATACTGCCTGATAGCCCTGGTAATGAACCTTCCATCACTTTGCTGATTGAGAATACACTGGTACAGAAATTGTCTGGGTTGGCTTTATCCTTCTTATTGTGTATGGGACATATTTGGGCATTCTTCCACATTGGACAGATGGGGTGGTGGAGAGGGGTGGGGCGGGGGTGGTGGAGAGGGGTGGGGCGGGGGTGGTGGAGAGGGGTGGGGCGGGGGTGGTGGAGGGGGGTGGGCGCAGTATGTGATCATCAACAAGAGGCTTCCCTGGCCAGACTATACCTGATACCATGAGACCTAATGGGGTCTGGTGTCAGCATTGAAGGATTTCATTTTGAAGTGTTGTAGCTAATTCATGATTTATATTGTGGGATGAAATGTATATAGATTGTGATATTATACAATAAATCAATGTTTGACAATTAATATGAATTCTCTTATGGTGTTGGTTTCCTTTTATTCTAGTCCCACTGTTTTTATCTGGGCCCAAATCCAGCATCCATGTCAATCTCTTAAAATTTGACCCATATAAAAGTTGACCTTGTGACTTTGGGTTTAAAAAAAGGTCTCAAAAGTTTGATGTGTGTGTGTGTGTGTGTGTATAATTCTCTATCCTGGGAAGCAGTAGATATTCTGTTATCGAGACTCTGGTAGATTTTTAGGTAGTGAAAGGGGGTACAGAGGGAAAGTGGGATTGGGATAGATGATCAGCCATGAACATTGTGACACAGCCTCAAAAAGCTTCTCCTGCTCCTACCACCTTCCATTCTGCAAAAGAACTAAATGCATACAAATAAGTGTAGTTATTTTGTAAATTATATGTATTAGTGTCAGTTCTAATGTTTTATGAGAGCAGAATGCGTGCATTTGAGCTATAAATAAACTAATTGTAAGTACCGAGCACAGATACTGTATATAGATTTTACAGTGCATGTGCTGTTTCCAAAATATAACACTCCTATCATTATAAAACTCTGTTGTCTCGCTGTAGGAAAATGACACCAGTATAGTAAAAACAATGCAGTTTCTTTTATTTATCTGTTCATTGCTGCTCATAAAGACCTTGATCTATCTGTTAGTGAGTTCACCACATTTGTGTGTTCCACTCCATGCCTAGAGAACAGCTGTTCGGGTGCAGGCAGATGGAAAGCACAACAATCTGATTTGTTTAGCAAAGAGAGATGCTGCATGGTTTGTTAGTTTTTCAGTTAGAAGATCCTTGGGCCTGCTCCACTGTGCCAGTAAGTTCACAGCTAATCTCCTCCTTCAGCTAAACCTTCACAAAACCTCAATCATCACCTCTCCATCCTTGTACCATTTGTTTCTAGGTCTCTAAAGATTCGGTCAAACAGCAATTTGTCCATACTGACAGGGCATCTTGAACTGAACCAGTCCTATTTGCCTGTGTTTAATCTATATCCCTTGAACCCTTTCCCATACGTGTACGTTTCCAAATATCTTTTAAATGTTATAATTGTACCCACCTCTACTGTTTCCTCTGGCAGTTCATTCCTTTCATGCATCTCTCTCTGTGTGAAAAAGTTGCCCCTGGGTCCTTTTTAAATCTTTTCCCCCTCGCCTTAAACCTATGCCCTCCAGTTTTGGACTTCCTTACCCTGGGAGAAAATCCTTAGCTATTCACCGTAACTATGTCCCTCATGATTTTCTAAACCTCTGCCTCCGTTCCAGGGAAAAAGTCCTATCCAATCTGGCCTCTTATAACTCAAACCCTCCAACCCTGACAACATCCTTGTCTATTTTTTTCTGTATCCTTTCTAGTTTAACATCATCCTTTTCTATAGCAGGGTGACCAGAATTGTATGCACTATTCTAACAATGGCCTCATCAATGTCTTATTCAACCTCAGCATGACATCCCAACTCCTATGCTAAATGCTGTAACCAAGGCAATTGTGTCAAATACTACCTTCACAGCCCTGTCTACCTGCAACCCCACTTTCAAGAATCTGTGATCCTGCACCCCTAGATCTGTCTGTTTTACAACACTCCCCAGAGCCCTATCATTAACTCTGAGTCATGCCTTGGTTTGTCTTACCAAAATGCATCATTTCACATTTATCTAAATTAAACTTCATCTGCCACTTCTCACCCCATTAGCCCATCTTGTTCTCTTAGATAATCTTACCAACAGGATAGTCAAGCTGCCTGAAGATTGGTGTGGATATTATAGGGTGCAATTATAAATTGTACAAGTATAAAAGCTGTTCCTTCTCTCACCAACTCCTTACTTGGTTTTCATTTAGCAATCTCTGCGAAAGTGTACTGAACGATTTAACATCAACAGCCCTCTAGATCAAGAAGTTGAACACTTTGCAGGTCTGAGTGTGAGGAAAAAATTCTCATGATGCTGAATGGTTGAACCCAAGATCCTCCTCTTACTGCGATCTTACTATTTGTAAAATGGAACTTGGCTACATGCTAACGTATAGGAAGCTCTGGTATAAGAGGTTGTTTCCAATGGGTTTGTCTATAAGGATTTCTTCTCTGTGACTATCCTGAACTTTTTGTTTTGTCACCTGAATGCATTTGTTTTTAGCTTGAAGAACTTAACTGTATGTTTATCCCTTGTCCCCAGACTGCTTCTGGTTGCTTGATGCTCTCCTTCAATACACCTCGTATGGCGTGATGCCCCCAAGCCTGAGCCACTCTGAAAATAGGCAGCAACCTCCATCTGGAACCGAGCATCGACTACCAGAGCGGATGGAAGGTAAGGCTGTTTGTAAATTCATAACTCAAGTAAAACTTCTGGAGATGTTCTGTTGTAAAGTTTGTTCAATGTTCCAACGGTAAACATACACTAGTCCTTCTCTCTGATTGTCATCCTTATTCTGGGATTTGGCCACATTGTGATGAACCCTTTCAATTACTGATGTTAACAAATGAAAAATTGAAATATCACAGAAGTGAGACATTTTAAATAACTGCTGTATTCTCTACAATATTTATTAACATATCTTAAAATATTTTCAAAGTTTGAAATCTCATTTTGATTTCACTAATTTCCCCTTCTATGTGAACACTACGTAAATGCAACGTTTGTCAAATATTTAACCTTAGTTGGTGATTTGAATTTTTATTCCTAATGGCCAATAGAATTTATGTCACTGTCTTTTTGCAATTTGCACTTGATTTTGTCCTGCAGATGTGCTCTAGCCCCCTCTGCTGGTTCAGGCATAAACTGCTCTTTTGAAAACTGTAAAACTGAAAGCAAATAAAATTGACTTAGAGGTGCCGATATTGGACTGGGGTGGACAAAGTTAAAAATCGCCCAACATCTGGTTATAGTCCAACAGGTTTATTCCCAAGCACCAGCTTTCAGAGCATTGCTCCTTCATCAGGTGGTTCTGGAGGTTAAGATCATGCTCACAGAATTGATGGCCAAAGGAGTCCAGTGTCAGGAGAGTGGTGCTGGAAAAGCACAGCCGGTTAGACAGCATCTGAGGAGCAGGAGAATTGACGTTTCAGGCTTGATGAAGGGCTTATGCCTGAAACGTCAATTCTCCTGCTCCTCAGATGCTGTCTAACCGGCTGTGCTTTTCCAGCACCATACTCTCGACTCTGATCTCCAGCAACTGCAGTCCTCACTTTCTCCCAAAGGAGTCCAGTGTCATGGAGATGTGATACAGT
Source organism: Chiloscyllium plagiosum (assembly GCF_037043375.1). NCBI lineage: Eukaryota > Metazoa > Chordata > Chondrichthyes > Orectolobiformes > Hemiscylliidae > Chiloscyllium > Chiloscyllium plagiosum. The sequence goes on along the minus strand of NW_028270155.1, from coordinate 64,694,827 downwards.
AAACAATCTTAGATTAAAACTTTCACCTTTTATAATTTGATATGCTGGTTTCTGTTCTTTGATATGTAAATACCAGAACTACTTTTAAATATTTTAAACAGTCAGTGTGAAGTCTGTGTGTGTCCCAATGCTATGTCAAACTGACAAACCCTCTATAGGTTTACAGAGCTTCCCATGGATTCATGCAGTCCTTGAGCAAAGTAAAATGTAATTCTGCAAAAACAAATTCACCCCCATAAGCTTAGGTGTGCTCATGTGAGAGCAACAGATTTTGTCTGTGTGTGTGAGTGAGAGAGAGCTTGGTTAAGTGTGCGTGAGAGGATGCGTATGTCAGTGTGAGTGCAGAGGGTCTATGTGCATGCATATGAGAGAGAGCTTGTGTATGAGGGATGGTCTGCATGGGTGTAAGAGTATGTAGGGGTGTGTGTGTGAGTGTATTGTGCAGTGGGATCATCTGTAGTGTGACATGAACCCAAGGTCCCAGTTGCTATCAGCTTCTGCTCAGCCACTCTGCGTTGTTGCCTGTCCTGAAGTCTACCTTGGAGGAAGGTCACCCGAAGGTTGGAGGCCAAATGTATACACGCATAGACATTCATGCTACTTTCTGCCATTTAACTTGTATGTTAGTTTTTCTTTCCTGGAGAAGTTAATAGATACCAAATATTTTACCCTTTGTATTCTGAAGTCAAAGTTGACCACATTCAATTCTAATTTTGTTCTTATCCCAATTCTTAGGCAACCACTTGTATCGATTTTCCAAAGTTCTTGAACCACACCTCGCAGACCCCAAACCTCGTCCTCTTCCAGCATGTCCTCACCTATCTTGGGCCAAGCCGCAACCTCTGAATGAGACAGCACCAAGGTTAGTGTGTGACAATAGATAGCTTATTAGTGTCCATCTGTCTTTGCATAAATCATGATGTGGTTAACCAATAACCAAGCACTACCAATTTGTAAAAACAATAAAGATAACTACTTGCAGCCGTACCCTGTAGTTGTATGGTCCTTGTTTCGAAGAAAGTCTGATCAGTTTAATGTAGAAAGATGTAATATTGAAGTTTCCATGTGCAAGATACATTTGAAGTCAGAAAGTAGAAACAGAAGAGAAAATGGAATAAAATATGGGAGCAGGTGGACAATTGCTAAACTAGTGCTTTGCAGAGATTGTGAAAGTAACTTGACAAGAATTTTGCAGGTGTTTTCCCAGAAGAGGATCATCTTTTTTTAAAGCAAATTTTGCAAGTAGACAATGGAAATAAGGGATGAAGAACATCAAAAACTGTCAGGTGATGTGTAACTTAGAACTTGAGCATGTAGCAAATCTGTGAAGAGATTGAGACAAGATTCTTCTGTGGCAGGAGAGCATTTTGAAAAGGCAAATCAGGGCAGGACTTATACACTTAATGGGAGGGTCTTGGGGCGTGTTGCTGAACAAGGAACCTTGGAGTGCAGGTTCATAGTTCCTTGAAAGTGGAATCACAGAATTGTGAAGAAGGTGTTTAGTGTGTTTGCTTTTATTGATCAGTGCATTGAGTGCAGGTGTTGGGAGGTCATGTTGTGGCTGCACAGGATATTTGGTTAGGCCACTGTTGGAATATTGCGTGCAATTCTGGTCGCCTTGCTATTGGAGGGATGTTGTGAAATTTGAAAGTGTTCAGAAAAGATTAACAAGGATGTTGCCAGGTTTAAGCTATAGTGAAAGGCTGAATAGACCGGGGCTGTTTTTCCTGGAGCGTTGGAGGCTGAGGGGTGAACTTATAGAGGTTTGTAACATCACGAGTGGCATGGATAGGATAAATAGACAAAATCTTTTCCCTGGGGTGAGGGAGTTCGAAACTAGAGGGCAGAGGTTTAAGGTTAGAGGGAAAGATATAAAAGGAACCTAATGGGAAACTTTTTCACGCAGAGGGTGGTGCGTGTATGGAATGAGCTGCCAGAGGAAGTGGTGGAGGCTGGGACAATTACAACATTTAAAAGGCATTTGGATGGGTATTATAATAGGAAGGGTTTGGAGGGATATGAGCCACATGTTGGCAAATGGGAACTAGCTAGGTTTAGGATATCTGGTTGGCATGGATGAATTGGACTGAAGGGTCTGTTTCCATGCTGTGTATGTCTATGACTGTAAATGAATGACGTTTGTCAAGAGATAGTGCATGGTAATGTGTGAGTTTGTAGTGGGAAATACAGATACAGTGGTGGTCTGCATAGGTTAACCATTAGAAATGGCGAGGAGAATGAAAGCCCTCATTCCTGATGAAGGGCTCATACCCAAAATGTCGATTCTCCTGCTCTTTGGATGTTGCCTGACTTGCTGTGCTTTTCTAGAACCACACTCTCGAGTTAGAAGTGACTACATAAGTTTCCTTAATGAAATTGATGCTGCCTAATGTTCCCTTTGTATAAAGTCAGCAAGATATATCTGGTTTGAGGTACAGATGTGAAATCTTAGCAAAGTTGTGGAACTAGATTCCTAATGTATCTGTATTGTATTGCAAGTTGGTTGATCCAAATCTTGGATCTAAGTGGTCAGTTGACATGTTGCTGATGAAACATGTCGATTATTAGTCATTCATTTAGGGTTTGAAGGACATGAGGTAAACCACTAAGTTAACCAAGCCCTCTCTGAAGATGAGACTGTTTGTATGCAATTGGCTTTGGTGTACTGCCAACTTCAGCTAGCTTCCATTTAAAAATGCAGAGCTAATTTGAAAAATTGCATGCTTTTAAAATAACAATAATTTCATTGTAATCAACCTATGGCAATTGTAAATGCCTTCTAAAATTTGAAAATGTGATTGGGTCACCCTTGCATAGACTTAAACGGAGAAGGAGTGTTCAAAATTAATTTTGGACTTCATATAGAAATGTCCACAGAAGGATATGATGTTGAAAATACAACTTTTTAGTTGTAAGGTCTATTTATTAACTTAATTTCAGTTTTAAATTGAAAGTTTGTTTTCTAGTTTTGGGAGACATTTTCTGACAGTTGGTTATGTGGCTCTTTTTTTGTTTGCTCTACAAAGATTGATCTCCAATCTAAATTGCAAATTGTGAATTTTGCTTAAAATAACAGAACAAAGTATTATGAAGTAAACTTAGTTTCTGGAGTTAGTACTAGCCTGTACCACAGGTGAACAGCTTTTATTATTTATCCTCCTCAGTAACCTTTGGAAGCACCAGAAGTTGTTATCCATCGACCTAGACAAAGTGGTTCTGCCAAATTTCAAGCAAAACCGTCCCCAAGTGCGACCTTTATCACCAGGTGAAAGTGGGGCCTGGGATATTCCTGGAGGTGAGTACTGGAATTAACTCTTGAACTTTTGTTCATTGAAAGTGAACAGAAACAAGACACTGATGACTGTTCCAAACTGAGGCCATCAAAGACTAAATATTCCAACTGTTCATTTTACAAGAAGAATGGGTCAGTGTGCAAACGTAACACATTCTATTGTTAGCATTTGTGGGAAAGCTTCAGAAACATTACTGATCACTCACTGATGTGAAAAACTGGGTGCCATTTCATGCAATTGATAATATCTCTATTGCATATGGCAATAAGGTAATATAATGGAAGGTTTTTTTTTATTCCTGTTCTTTACTTGAGTCATTTTGGAGTTTTGTGGAATTGAAAGGGGTGAGAGAAGCAGAATAACTGAGATGTTGCTACATTATTAAAATGTCCTCTGATTTTGTTCCATTTGAATGAATGATGATTTATGAATGAATGATTTATTTTCTCTCAGCCTAAGACTTGGGAAGATAAGGATGAAATATTGAGATGGTTTTCTGATGCATTATGATTCGAGATTACTTTCTCAGCATGATGGATTCAGGGAGATGGCAGTATCCTAAATTAAAGCCCAGCAGGGCCATTTAGTGACCTCACTGGTATTTTCTCACAGGCAGAGTGACAATCTCTCATTTGAGTCAGCCTTCCAATAGCATTAGAGCCAGAGGTAGGCCGCAGGGGTCATGGAACATAGAATAGCACAAGAACAGACCCATCTGTCTGTACATGGACCGTATCCCTTTATTCTCTACCTATTCGTGTATCTGTCTAACTCATCTTTAAACTTTGTCGATGTATCTACTTGTACCGCCATCTCAGTCAGTGTGGTCCAGGCACCTACAGTCCTCTGTGTTATTAAAAAAAAAACTTCCTTTGCACTCCTTCAGACTTGCCCTCATAACTTAAATGTATGCCCCTGAGTATTTGACAAAGTTTATATTTTATGCCCTGACTGATGAAGGCAAGCATGCGTAGTCCTTTACTACCTTATCCACTTGTGTGACCATTTTCGCGGAGCTATGGGCTTGCATCCCAAGATCCCTCTGTATATCAGTGCTCATAAGTTGCCTGCCATTTACTGCATACATTGGTGTTCACATTGACGTCCCAGAATGCATCACCTCACACAGTCCAGATTAAACTTCATTTGCCATTTCTCCACCCATCTGATCTAAATCCCGCTGTATCCTTTGGGCAGCTTTTCTCATGATTATAACTCCTCCAATTTTTGTGTTGTTTGCAAGCTCACTAATCAGATAACCTATATTTTCATCCAAATCATTTATGTATATATTACAAACTAGAGGTCCCAGTGCTGATCCTTGCAGAACACAAACTTCCAATCAGAAAAACACCCCTCCAAACCTACCCTGGTCTTCTATGACCAAGCTAATTTTGTGTCCAACTTGCCAACTCACCATGGGTCCCATGTGACTACCCTCATCAATTATCATCATCACGTTCTCAAAAGGTCAGTCAGGTTTGTGAGACAAGATCTCTCTTGAATAAAGACATGCTGATAATCCTGAAAGTCCATTAATCTCCGAATGCAAGTAAATCCTATCTTGAAGAACCTTCACCAATAATTCCCCTACCATTGATGTAGGTTTACTAGCCCATAATATCTTGGATTATCCGTGTTGCGCTTCTGAAATGAAGGATCAACACTGGCATTCTCCAGTCATCCTGGACCAGGCCTATGGCTGAAAAGGATGCGAGGCTCTAGCAATCCCCTCCCTTTACCTCTTTCAGTGTCCTGGGATAGATCTCATCAGGCCCTAGGGCTTTTTCTACCTTAATCTTTTTGGGACACCCAACATCACCACCACCTTTAATATCAACATGCCCCTCCCTAGTCTGACTGTGTATGTCCTTCTCCTTGGTGAATGTCAATGTGAAATATTCATTAAGGACCTCTGGGTCCATTTGTAAATTTCTTCCTTTGTTCTTGAGTGGACCTAATCTTTCTCTAGCCACTCGCTTGGTCCTAATTTATGTATAAAATATCTTAGGATTCTTCTTAATCCAACTGGCCATGACTCCTCATCGTCCTCTTAATTTCTTATTTATGTTCTTTTCTGCTTCCTTTATACTCCTCAAGGGATTTGTTTGATTTCTAGGATCACCACTTTGTAGATCACTCTTCCTGAGAAAGTGCCTGTTCTGCTTATTCTGTACCTCTAGATTTATTGCCTTTGTGCAAGGCAATGCATCCATCTTGCTGCTGGTCTGACATAGAGGCAGTTCTGCTTGCTGACCTTATTAAATACTTCCAGAGGTGGCTTCTTCATCGGGCAGCTCTGGGGAAAATCGCAATCAACATCTTGTCATGGCCACTTCCAGGTTCCTGTCCTGGATTTCATGCTGGAGTCAGGATCACACACCAAATGGGGAAATAAAATTCAATCCCATACTAACTGTCTGAGGTAGTTTACTGAATATTCAATATTCATAGGCTAGCAGTTACTTAGATCATAGGGTGTTGAATTGAGACTGTATTAATTTTTATCGTCTGGGGAACAAGAATTATTGAAGCTAGCACAACTTTTATTGTATGCTCTTTATTTCTGGAAACAACCAAGCTACTGAAATGTTGAACTAAATATACTTATTGGATCAGTTGTGTGTAATTTCATTGCATATGTGTTGCTGTCCTGGGTATTTCAGTTTGAATTTTGAGTAGTATGATTACACTTTTTTCAACACTAATGCAATGCTATTTTTAATTTTTAGAATGTTTTTGAGCGAAGCGAAGCTACATTATTAAATGTCTCCTTTATCCTTTAAAGAAAGATGCTTCAGCATCAGTGTCTATGCTTTCTTGGCTCTTCTGTGATACTTGCAGAAAATAACTCCTTGTTTTATTTGCCTACATCTCAATAATAGATGCCTAATCCATATGTGTTGTCATCTTTCTATACTAACTCAATAATGGGAGTTGAGTACTTTAATTGTAATTTGTCTACTTTTTAGGTATAATGCCTGGTCGATATAACCAAGATGTTGGACAGACAATTCCAGTTTTTGCTTTCCTTGGTGCGATGGTGGTGCTGGCATTCTTTGTGGTACAGATAAAGTCTAAGAGCAAGCCAAAGAGACGGAAGCCACGGGTCAAACGTCCTCTACTGCTTCAGCAGGTGCACCCTCCAAAGACGCCCTCTGTGTGATTGGGGCAGTGGATGACAGCAAATCAAGGCACATCAACTACAGACAGTGAATAGTGCAGTTGGCTGCTTCAAATGGATTTGTAAAAGTACCAACTAAAGACACAAGTGAATTCACTGATATTTCTGACACAATTAAAGACAATGTGGTTTTATGGAGTTGAGACTTTTTTAACAGCAACCCTAACTACCAAAGAAGTGTTCGGTTGCTTTGTATTTATGATTTCCTGGGAACAAAATGGTTCTAAACAAATCAGCCAGTACAAATATTGGGACATCTTGCTCCAGTTTTTGGTTTTATTTTGTTGTCATCATGCAGAACACTTGTTACAAGGGCATTTATAGGTGAGAAATGTATTTTGTAACATGAATCTGCACCCTCATCATACTTAAATAAGAAGGAATTACTGATTCAGATAACGTGGACAATGGCACCTAGCAAGAATAATTGGTAATAACCATACCAAGACGCTCTGTGCTTGAATTGACTTATTTTTATAAAATGGAAACTGCTGCAATTCACTGTAAATATTTATGATGGCAGTTTGCAACCTATTTTCACCATTATCGGTGGAATAAATTTACAGCTCTGCAAGTACAAACTGTGTGGAAAGTTAATTCGATTTTTGGTCATATTAATTGCATAGTGGAAATTGGATCAAGTTTGTTGTACCTTAACACCGGTAAGTCTGTTTGTGTGATAGTCAGAAGTTCAGAAAAACCTTCTTAAAAGGTAGGTTCAGCAGGTAAGCATTTAGTTCATTTTCTGATGGGAGCTGAAATATAATCTCCTGTTCACGACAACCTGCCATTAAAACGCACACTCGGCAGTTAGTTAACACGAGTCAAAATCCCAACTTCTCAGCCTTCCTTTATGACTGTTAGCTCCACATCATCTCGCAGTGAAAGTCAGAGAAGGAATTTGGAAACTTGAGAAGTTACAAAGAAAGTAGGGGCAGGAGTCGGCCATTTGGCCCGTATGGCTGTTCCACCTTTCTCTTCAATTGCACAATATAAATCTGGTGGAAACATTAATTTTAATACGGCTACAGGACACAAAGAAATGACGGAAAAGGAAAGCACAGATGGCAAAGGTAATCATATGGTATCCCATCAACACCCCTCTCAATCTCAAGCCACCTGCAGCACCACAGCCCTCTGAGATATCTGCTATCCTATAACCTTCTAGGAGAAAGTGAGGACTGCAGATGCTGGAGATCAGAGCTGAAAATGTGTTGCTGGAGAATCGACGTTTCGGGCATGAGCCCTTCCCTCATGCCCGAAACATCGATTCTCCTGCTCCTTGGATGCTGCCTGACCTGCTGCGCTTTTCCAGCAACACATTTTCAGCTCAGTATCGTATAACTTTGGCTACTTGTGTATTACCATTTTAATTGCTTCACCATTTGTTTGCATTTGTCAATTACTTCGGCCATCAGCTCTGGAATTCCACTTCCAAAAACCCCTTTGCCTGTCTAGTTGTCTATCTTCTTTAGAGATCCTGCCTAAAACCTAATTTTTTGATCATCAGACCTATGTCTCCTTATTGGACCTTAAGGTGTTTAATTATGTTAAAGCTGCTGTACAATTAGAGCTTTTTAGTACTGAAGCGTGTCTGCCAGCAGAAAGTTCCTTTACTTTGTCCTCTTTACAGGTTCTGTAGTTTTGACCACAAATTGAGTAACGAATGAATTTATGGTCTTTCAATCCAATCCCTTTAATGCTCATGTTGCTCACGGCTAGCCTTTGAGTCAGCTGTTGTACTGGTATTGTAGTACTTGCTGTCATCCAGGAGAGTCCACTTTGAGTGTCATTTGGTATTCAGTGACAGAAATCAACACTACCATAACTGAATATAATTAACAAAAATATGAAATTTGTTTCTACTTTGTAAAAATCTGCTAGATTGTGGTTCCTTTATAGGTGGAGTAATGTTTAATTTCTGGAAAGATGGTAATAAAAATTAAAGTTCAGATTTTTATGTTCTAAATATTCATTGTTTCTGTATCAATAACAAGCAGCTAAACCTAGACCAAGACCAAATATACCGGCCCCCATCAATTACTTTAGATGGAAATCTTGTCTTGAGGAAAGAAAACAATGTTTTGTGATTAGGTTGAAAACAGTTTTTTTTGTCAGCCATTTTCCCTGTCCCACTATGGATGAATGTAGATTTGACCAAACAGGGGCCAGATCAAACAGTTGACAGCATTGTTACAATCATAAATATGGATTTATTTGATTTTAATTACATCTTGCATGTGATCTTTAACATTAGGGAGCTGTTGTAATGATGTTGTTGTACTTGTAGTTGGTAGTACATGGACTAAATTGTACTTTTAAAGAAGAGTAGATGTGTTTTATCAGCTGTGCAGTTCAGCAATCCTCAAATAGTCAAGGCAGAAAAAAAAAGTCTTAAGCTGCTTAAGGTCAGTAACAGAAACTTTCCAGAAACAAAAGGCTGTGGAAGAAGAGTTGTAAGAACCTATGTTAAGAAATAAGTGAGCTATGTTAAATTTCTTTTCAGGTTCTTGGGAAGAGACATTCGAGACATGAAGACATGGAGTGAATACAGAAGTTTGTCAAGAAGAAACTAATTGTACCTGTACCAACTGAACAAGGAGTATTTAAGTGGAAACAAAGTGACCCTTTGCTGAAGATTGAGTATATCTTAAGCTTGTTGTTTGGGCAAAAGGGTTAATTCTCTATTTCTAAACATATTTTTCCGTTAAAAGTACATTGACAGTCTTGTATGGTTATGTTCAGTGACAGTAAGCGAATTGCAACATTAAAAAAATTTATGGAATCTGATCTGTTCAGTGTAATCATCAACCGGGATCATAACATAAAATGATTGTTGCCGTGGTTGTGGGTATGCTCACCGATCTGGGAAGTTGATTTTCAGACGTGTCGCCCCCTGTCTAGGTGACAGCTTCAGTGCTTTGGAACCTCCTGTGAAGCGCTGCTATACTGTCTCTTCCAGAATTTATTTGGTTCAGTTTCTGCTGCTTCCGGTTGCCAGTTCCCATAATTTGTTGTAGGGGGCCGGTATATTTGGTCTTGGTCTAGGTTTAGCTGATCGTTGATGGAGTCAGTGGACGAGTGCTATGCTTGGAGAAGTTCTCTGGCTGTCCTCTGTTTAGCTTGTCCTATGATCGTTGTGTTGTCCTAGTCAAATGTGTGATCCTTGTCATCTATGTAAGGCTATAAGGGACAGCTGGTGTTGATGGATGCGGATCGCTGGTTGTCTGCCTATTTGCCCTATATAGTGTTTCATGCACTCTTTGCATGGAATCTTGTAAATTACATTAGTCTTGCACATGGTGAATATAGAGTCATTTGCCCTGCTGAGTTGCTGTCGGAGCATGGCCGTCCGTTGGGCTGTCATGAATCCCAATGGTCGGAGAAATCTGGTTGTTAGTTCCGAGACACATTTTTTATATAAGGTAGAGTAGCTATTGTGTTGGGTCATTGCATGTCCTCGTTTCATTACACAAAAAAACCTCTCTGAACTAACAACCAGACTTCTCTGACCTCTCTGATTCATGACAGCCCATAAATTGACAGCAACACTCAGATGAACACTCACCAGAACAAAAGACTCTGTACCCATCATGTGCAAGACTAACGTGGTGTACAATATTCCATGCAAGACTGCACGTAACACTATATAGGACAAACAGGCAGACAAACAGCGATCCACATCCACAAACACCAACTAGCCATTAAATGCCACGACCAGCTATCCCTAGTAACCATACACACAGACAACAGGGACCACACATTTGACTGGAGCAACACGACGATCGTAGGACAAGCTAAACAGAGGACAGCCAGAGAATTTCTATAAGTAGGCATTCATCCACTGACTCCATCAACAAATAAACAGACCGAGACCCTTTATAGCAGCCATGACAATGAACAACTAGATCATCCACAATCAGTATCCTGTTCCTGCCTCATCCCCATAACCCTTGATTCCACTACCTCTAAGAGCTCTATCCATCTCTTTCTTGAAAGTGTCCAGAGATCTTGCCTGCACCGCCTTCTGGAGCAGAGCATTTCATATATCCACCACTCTCTGGGTGAAGAAGTTTCTCCTCAACTCTGTTCCAAATGGCCTACCCCTTATTTTTAAACTGTGTCCTCTGGTTCTGGACTCACCCATCAGCAGAATCATGTTTCCTGCCTCCAGAGTGTCCAATCCTTTAATAACCTTTTATGTCTCGATCAGATCCCCTCTTATCCTTCTAAACTCAAGTGTATAAAAGCCTGATCTCTCCGATCTTTCAACATATGATAGTCCCACCATTCCGGGAATTGACTTTGTGAACCTAAGCTGCACTCCCTCAATAGCCAGAACGTCCTTCCTCAAATTTGGAGACTGAAACTGCACACACTACTCCAGGTGCAGTCTCACCAGGGCCTTGTAACACACGTTTATCCACATTAAACTGCATCTGCCATGCATCCGTCTACTCACCTAGCCTGTCCAAGTCACCCTGTGTTCTCATAACACCCTCCTCACATTTCACCTGCCACCCAGCTTTGTGTCATCAGCAAATTTGCTAATGTTACTTTTAATACCTTCATCTATATCATTAATGTATATTGTAAACAGCTGCGGTCCCAGCACCAAAGGCTGTGGTACCCCACTGGTCATCGCCTGCCATTCTGAAAGAGTCCCGTTTCTGACTACTCTTTGCTTCCTGTCAGCCAGCCAATTTTCAATCCAACTCAGCGTTTTGCCCCCAATACCATGTGCCTACTTTTGCTCAATAATCTCCTATGTGGGACTTTATCAAAGGCTTTCTGAAAGTCCAGATGCACTACATCCACTGGCTCGCCTTTGTCCATCTTCATAGTTACATCCTCAAAAAATTTCAGAAGATTAGTCAAGCACAATTTCCCCTTTGTAAATTCATGCTGACCCTGACCTATCCTGTTACTGATTTCCAAATGAGTTGTAATTTCATCTTTTATAATTGACTCCAGCATCTTTCCCACCACTGATGTCAGGCTAACCTATCTATAATTCCCTGTTTTCTCTCTTCCTTCCTTTTCTTGAAAGGTGGGACAACATTAGCCACCCTTCAATCCATAGGATCTGATCCTGAATCTATAGAACATTGGAAAATGATTACCAATGCGTTCAGGATTTCTAAAGCCAACTCCTTAAGTACCCTGGGATGCAAACCATGAAGTCCCAGGGACTTATAAGCCTTCAGACCTAACAGTCTATCCAACACCATTTCCTGCCTAATATAAATTCCCTTCATCCATTACCTCTTGGTCCTTCAGCTACTACTACATCTGGGAGATTGGATCTGTTTTCACTGGGCAAGACACAAGCAAAGTACCTATTCAACTCTTCTGCTATTTCCTTGTTCCCCATAATAAATTCACCTGTTCCTGTCTTCAAGGGCCCAATTTTAGTCTTAACCATTTTTTTCTTTTCACATACCAAAAAAAGCTTTTACTATCATCCTTTTATATTTTTGGCCAGTTTGCCTTCATACCTCATTTTTTCTTTACGTATTGCCTTTTTAGTTACCCTCTGTTGCTCTTTAAAAGTTTCCCAGTCCTCTGGCTTTCCACTCATCTTTGCTATGTTATACTTCTCTTTTATCTTTATACAGTCCTTAACTTGCCTCGTCAGTCACAGCCGCTCCTGCCTCCCCTTAGGATCTATCTTCCTCTTGATCCTGCACCTTCTGCATTACATCCAGAAATACCTGCCATTGTTGTTCCACTGCCATCCCTGCTAGGGTATTGAACCATTGAACTTTGGCCAGCTTTTCCCTCATAACTCCATAGTTCCCTTTGTTCAACTGCAATACTGACACTTCCGATTCTCCCTTCTCCCTCTCAAAATGCAGATTAAAACTTACCATACTATGGTCACTATCTCCTAATGGCTCCCTTACTTTGAGGTCCCTGATCAAATCCGGTTTGTTGCATAACACCAGATCCCTGTTCTAAGAAGCCATTTCCGAAGTACTCCACAAACTCCCTTTCTTGTGGTCCAGTACCATCGTGATTCTCCCAGTCTACCTGCCTGTTGAAATCCACATAACAATTGTAGCAAAACCTTTGCGACAGGCCAATTTCAACTCCTTATTCAACTTACATCCTACATCCAGGCTACTGTTTGGACTACTATATTCGTAAATGTGGCTGGAACTGAAAACATGATATACCTCAAATTTGATTATTATTAACATGTTTCCTCCACTAACTTGATTGAGTTTTTAGAAAAGATAACAAAGAAGATTGATGGAGGCAGAGCTGTGGACGTTGTTTATATGAACTTCAGCAAAGCATTCAACAACATTCCGCATGGTAGACTGGTTAGTAAGGTTACATCACATGGGATCTAGTGGAAGCTAGCCAATTGGATACAAAATTGACTTGGAGTTAGGAGATAGAGGAAAGTGGTAAAAAGTTGCTTTTTGGACTGGAGGCCTGTGACCAGTGGTATGCCAAAAGGGGTTGATGCTGGAGCCACTGCTTTTTGTCATTTATATAAATGATTTGGTTTTAAAAAGGGGGCATAGTTAGTAAATTGGCAGATTATGCCAAAATTATGCAAGGTGTAGTGGACAGTGTGGAAGATTGTCACAGAGTACAACAGCACCCTGATCAGATGGGCCAATGGACTGCGGAGTGGCAGATGGAGTTTAATTTAGATAAATGCGAGGTAGGGAACACCAGGCCAATCCGTATACAGTAATAGTAGGACCCTGGAGCATGTTGCTGAACAATGTGACTTAGGGGACGGGGCATAGTTCCCTGGAAGTGGAGGCGCATGTAGACAGTGGTGAAGAAGGCACAGTTGCCTTCTATTGTCAGACATTGCGTACAGGAGATGAACGCCATGTTGTGGCTGTACAGGACATTGGTGAGGCCACTTTTAGAATGCTGTGTACTATTCTGGTTGTTCTGCTAAAGGAAGGATATTGTTAAACATGAGAGGATGCAGAAAAGATTTACAAGGATGTTGTTGAGACTGGAGGGTTTGAGTTATCAGGAGGTTGGTACAATTACAACATTTTTAAAAGGCATCTGGATGGGTATATGAATAGGAAGGGTTTGGAGGGATATGAGCCAAATGCTGGTAAATGGGACTAGATTAATTTAGGATATCTGGTTGGCATGAACAAGTTGGATTGAAGGGTCTGTTTTTGTGCGGTATGACTCTATGAAAGGATTTACAAACAGGAAAAGTTATAAAAGAAAGAACCATCTTCCAGCTGCTCTCCTGTATATTTTGATCACTGAAGAATTCAGTATTACAGCTGTGTGTGTGCTCTGTGTTCAACAAGCAAAATAGCAGATGATCTAATGGGCAAAATGTCTTTGAGTTATGGCACAGAAGCAAACATTGGAGTGTAGTTGCTTTAAATTCTTGTTGCAATCTTTCTTTGTTCATCAGGGAATTGCGATATTGTTTAAAACCAACCAAAGCCAAACTTTGTACATCTTGCAAAGCCATCAACTTTAAAGTTGCTGCATTGTTTTCTATGATTAAACAGATTGCAGAAAACAAAGAATTAATAAGAGGTGAAGTGTAAGGTAGTGAATTGCTGGAAACAAATCCAGTTGTAACCTAATCTCAGGGCTTGAAGTGATCTCTTATGGGTTGGTTATGATAAGATTCAATTCAAAAGTAATATGTTGTTGGCACAAGCATTCTGATCAAATTGAATAGCATCCTCTTAAAGAGCTGAGATGCTGAATGGTTTAAATCTGTGTTACAGGGTTTCATGAAATTCAATTTTGTTCACCATCTTTCCAGTGTTCACTCTGAATCAATGCGGCCTTTGTTGTTATGTCTTAGACAGGAAGGATCATCTCACCATTTCTTTCAAAGAGCAAACTTGATGGAAAAATATTAAACGACATTTCAAAATAATACATCAGTTTACAAAGTACCAAGAATTAAATAGATCTTTGTGACCAGAGCAGGCAAGAAATATCAATCAATCCTTGAATTAAAAAAAATTAATTTTAACTGTCATCAGCCGGGTCAATTTCCTTATTAACAAAAAAGTTGTTTGGAGAAGTACATTTTAAGGATGCTATACATGGTAACTTGCTGCAATCATGGCCAACTTTGGATTCAGAATTTCGATTTGAAAAGAGAAGTCACTCAAACCTAGACTTGGAGCATGACTGATTCCTGGGATGAGGGGGTTTTCTTGAGAGCAAGGGTTGGACTTGTATCCGTTGAAATTTAGAATAATAAAAAGTGAATCTTACTTTATCATTTAATATGCCTAAGGATCTTGACAGGGTGAGTGACAGGATGTTTTCTCTCTGGGCTATCCTAAAATGATAGGACATTGTTCTCTACTTGAGTCAAAGCTCAGCATGGTTATGCTGTGGAATTATCTTACCCAGAGAGTAGTGGAGGTGTTGATTGTTGAAATAATTTTAAAGCTGATTTAGATTCTTGAACTAATAAGGGAATCAGAGGTTAGGGGATTAGACAGGAGAGTTTACCTCATCCATGATCTTATCAAATGGAAGAGCAGGTTGGAGCGAGTGAGTCATATACATCTTATTTGGAATACACTGAGAAATTTGACAACCGTATTTCTTTTTTTCAAATTGGTGGAACTTCCCCCTCATTAGCTGTGGTGATCTCGACTGTAGAGACAGAAGTGAAACTGAAAGTTCTGGGAGTTACTGGAAATTGAAAGAGTGACAACTCCACAAACATCTAGCATTTCAAACTCTGCAGCACCGACAGAGGATGGAAATCATTATTTATGAAACGACTCTCAGAAAATTTCAGTTTGTCACAGCGGCGAATTTGGAGACAGGTAAAAAGCGCTGTGGTGAGGTTTAGATCAGAATTGGTGACTGTAAGCTACATTGCACATAAATGAAACAAAGAACTACGGATGTTGGAGATGTGAAAAATAAACCCATTGCTAGCAAAGCTCTGCAGGTCTGATAGCATCTGTAAGGAGAAAGCGACATGTTTGTCAAGGTTATCAGCAATTTGTATAGAGATAAATATTTGGTAGAGTGGTCTTGGAGTTGCGTTTCAGGGATGATCACCTCAAAACGAGATACGCAGCGTTGAATGGTAGATCAGTACCTCATTTTAAAAAGAGAGTCAATGTCTCCTTTGAAAGGCAGTTAGCTACAACAAATAGATCATTATATTGTGTTCATTAAAATAGAGGGAGAGAATTGTAAGCAATAATTCTTCTTTGACTGTCCTCAGCACCACCTAACAGCAGGTTTGACATACTATTGGGAAAATCTCTCAAAGCACTCTTGACATTTAACCAGTGTGACTTATGTTACCATAAACAATGGGGTTTGGACCAAGTACTGCAAAATGGATTAGTTTTTCAGATTTTTTGCTGATCGGCCAAATGGCTTCCTTCCATTCTGTCAATGTGTGAGAAACTGGCAGCTAGCTTTAAGTTGAAAGATGAGCAACCAGATATGCAGATTAAACTTGCAAGGAATTTAATCAAAGGAAATCCTTTGGGGAGGAGGGGGAAGTATGACCAGGGTAAGTGCAACCAAGTCCTGATGGGATGCTCCTTTTAGAATTTGCTTTTCCCAAATAATTGTGATGATTTTGTAACTTCTAACGTGATCCTTTTTTTTTTGGAAATACTTAAGCAGAATTTTGCGGGACAACATGACATGACATTTTATGAGGAGAATGTAGCGCGCCAGTGCAGTGATGTATTCCAGATCATACTGCGTGATCTGTAGTTCACAAAGTGTGTAATCAGACTGATCAGCTTTATTTATTGTAGAGGATACCAGGAACCAGAAAGGCAGATGCCTGTAGAATGGTTCTTAATTCAATAGCTTTACTTTGCAGCTCAGCCCCTTTCAGTAGGTGATTGATTTGGAAGCAGCTCCCTCTCTTCCCCCTCTCTGTGTCTCCGTCTCCTTCTCTGTCTCTCACTATCTCTGTCTTGCTCTTGCTCTCTGCTCATGTCTAGAAACTTGCTTTGAATAGGGTGGTGCTAAATGCCAATAGCAACACTGGGAGAACTTCTCTTCCTGCTCCCCGAAGTCTCCTGGAAAGTCTCCAAATTCTCTCTATTCCAGCATCCAGTTCCTCCTTAGATGAATTTCAGGATTTTTGCCTCCGCTGCTCTCTCAGGCAGTCCTTTCCCAGCAGTGATCACTTTTTTTTTGTGCAGAAGGCTTTCTGGTCAGATCCAAATTTACCCACTTGAATTTCCTGACACTCCATCCTGCTTTCATGATATTTATAGTATTTCTATGTAGTTAAGCCTCCTATTTGGTTTTTATTACCCTTTGCATTGTGTTTGGCAGGCCATTTAGTGAGCACCAATATGCTAGAATTCTTGCATTTCTTTCAACTTCATCATTTTCTGTATTGAAGCCTTTTTTTTCTGTACGTCGGACATCCATTTCCTCTTGTGTATGACAGTTTGCATCATTTCCTTTTAATTGATCTCTGCCGTTGTCAAGCTCAAGTCATACATTTTGACTGCTTTCTCCTGTTTCCAGTGGCCCTCCCATATGGAGTCAGATGCTGGTCCAGACAATTTGCATTGAGTTTCTGAATCTGCAATGGGTTTTTTTGCAATGGGTGCAAAGTATTTACAGCATAGAAATAAACCTTCAGCCCAACAAGTCTGGATGTTTGAATTAATTGCAAATTCAACCTCTGTCTGTTGTCTCTTGTAGGAGATCATAAAACATCCTGTGGCCATGTGATAAAATCCAGTGGTCTGAAGGAATGGTGCAAGGCACTTCTAGATGAGGTGAGTTCACAATTATTCTCTAGCACAGGGCACATGGACTTGCAGCTCCAAGGTTGGTCTCTTAGATTGAAGGGAGTGGATGGTAAATTTGCCCAATTTTCACCAGTGAGAGTCTCTCCACATTCCATTTCAGTCACCTTCATGGCCTCAGAATTTAACCAAACACTGAAATGGGCAGAAGCAATTGGAGGGTGAAGTACCAAGCACTAAGTATGCTACACTCCATTTTTCTTTTTCACAGAGAAGGTAACCAGCGGTTCCCGGAGGATGACAGATATTCAGTAAAGAATCTCCGAGGAGGATGAACTTAGATTAAACATTTCTAAAATTAATTGGGACCTGGTATTGGGTTTCTAGTTAGTTGCAGTATGTCTGTGATGGATGCAATATTCTTTCAGACTATCCTGCAGCAAGGTACCAAGGTATTGAGTATTAACCATCAATAGATGGGTGTGAGCAGGTACTGTATGAACTTGGGTGCAAGTCGAGTTTCTAAAGCTGCATCTTTGATCAAAACACAGGATGCTGACTTTTACATGAGAAGCTTTTTGGAGAGGTTAAAATACACCTCTCATAGTCACACTGTTGCAGAGTTTCCAAGTCAGACACAGATCTCACCAACTCCACCTGCAAGCGTAAGCCAAAGGGGCCAAAACAATAAGTCTGGTTACTGAAGTTTAATTATTAATAACTTCTGAGGATTCGAACATTAATACTAAATTCATCGAATTTAGCAAAGTCATCAAAAACAAAAGCCAACTGAACAAATTTGTGTAGTTTCAGATGGTTTTTACACTAGAGAAGAATGCTCAGCAGCAGAACATACATGGGATGTGTATTGACATCAATAAATCTTACCTTCCTCCTCACCGTCTAAATCAAAATCACAATCACCTATTGAATGGCATCATCAAACAAATCATCAACGTCACCTTTTATTGGTCTGGAAACAATCATTGTTTACCTGTTAAAATGCGTTACTTATCCCATATTCTCTGAATGATTTGACAGTCTCAATTCTGATTTCATCCCAGGGCTCTTCACACAGGCTTGCTAACATCAGAATCCAAATACTTGCCTCCCTTGGAAATATCTATGAAGCTTCACAAAATTTCAGATGCCTCTTGCAGTTTGCTTGGTGTTCCCCAAGAAGGATGGTAAAGCATAGCAAACAGTCAATGGACTTGAAAATACCTTGAAAAGTTTGTTTAGAGACATTAAATTATTGAGCAAGAGGGTTAGATCACCAGGGCTGATGCATGATCATAGTTTTGCAATCTAATTTCAGTAACGACAGCAGTAACAAAGTGTGGTTTAGAATGTGTTAAGGCAACACACATTTTACTTTTTGGGACTGTAGACTGCAAAAAGAGAGTTGGGCACTCCAAATGGCTAAACACACCAAGAGGAACTTTGTGTCTTCAAAGTCAGTTGGGATTGTGTGGTGTACACTTTAGCTACACCAGATTGTTACTTTTTGAGATACCAAGGTAGATTTGTAACCTACAGGTATCAGATGTTCCTGGATGGTTTTAAAAACAATCTGCTGAACAGCCTTTGGACTAACCCAGCTGCAGTTTCACAATTCAGATTGTGATATAACCAGAGGCATCCAGAAGTCTCCAAACAAGAAACGCATTTTCCCCCTTCTCACACTGAGTCGAAAAAAGTTATTGAAAACCTGGAGAGTCTAAACGGGGAATCCCAATATAGGAAGAGGCCTATGCCCACTCAATTGGCCATTGAATTGAAGATTGACCATTCCTGCTGGTGTCACGTGCACCAGATCTCCAATGGCTTGAATCTCTAGATGGGGCACAATTGTCTGCTTTGAAGCTCAATGACTTTAAATTTGAAATGGGCTGTGTTTCTGCTGTTCCTTCATTATACTCTTCAAGGGGAGGGATTGACAGGAACATAGACCCCACCAGTAAAGTGGCAGGCCTGGCTGCATGAGCGAATGTGCACAGACTTGAGGAGTGGAGCAGCAGCCTTGGACATTGTGCTGTTCTATGATTCTCTCAATGAGTCAGTCACAACCAGGGTGAGCTGGCCTTCAGCAGCAAGTACAAAATGTTTGGATTTCTTGGGCCAAAGTCAGATCCACTTCTCCACAAGATTAATAAAAATAAAATCCAATTTTTCTTTGGCCAAATGTTGTTGTGGCTAAACTTTACACAAGATTGTCCATTACAGTTTTGTATCATGGATAAACCAGTTGCTGGGATAAAATTAACTTTCTGAAATTTGAAGGGTGTGACTTGATTGATGTTCATCCATCCTTTCAAATACATATTCACACTGTCCCACTGAGGGTTAGTATTCACAGCTGAATATTGACTCTGATGGGAACTAAGGCACATCTTGCCTTTTTTTTTCTGTAAAGGTTCTGGATCAATCGATTAAATTGTAGTCTTGATGGGCACTCCACATGTAAATTGTTTGAATGTCTCAATTAGATTTCAGCCAGTAACTCTCTCTTGAGATTGCCAATGTTTGGCATACTTTTAAAAAGTGAAACTCTGACTTGCCTGAAGACTGCACCTTATCATAGATGCACCTGTCAGTGATTGTCACAAGACTCTGCCTTGGTGGCTTTCCATTTCTGACTGTCTGGGGACTCTATGAGCTGGGAATGAGTTTGACCACAATAATTGGTTCTCTTTATAGGGTGGCTTCACATTTAATTGCCCTAAGTGTGCAAAGGAGTGGCCTTGGCAGGAAGTACGGAAAATTGCGCAGTTGACCCAGGATGAATGTAAGTCGTATGAGGAGCAGCTTAACAGGATAATGAAACCCAAAGCAGAGTGGTACAAAAAGGTAACCTGAGTGTTTTTTCTCAATTGATTTAGAGTTGAGTGATTTCTGTTTTTAAATCAAAATATTGACTGGTGTTTAATAAAATCAAACCTGTCCTTTTGATGGTTTGTTGAAGCAAAGTTGCCTGGATATTGAAATGAGATGGATAGATCCATCGCTAGTTAATTAGCATAAAGCCATCCAACACTGGGCGACTTGTTCGCAATAAGTAAAGTGATGACAGTTCCAGAGGCAAAAAGAGGACCCTGGGTGGTGGGAGATACACACTGCTGACGATGAAGGAATGAGAAAAGCATATTTGTAATGGGCTTGATCAAGAGATCTGCAAAAGAGAAAGAAGGCAGTGACTAAAAGTTGGATGGGGGTGAGGGGAGGGAAAGCATGAAGAAGCAAAATGAGTGATAGTGTCAAACCATAACCTAGTTATAAATTTCACATATTTTGTTCAAAAGGCTGTGGATGCAGGGACAATGCAAGCACTGAAGCTTTATAAGCAGGTCCAGTCTGCACAGTGACAAATGCAGTTCAATTACAGGCCATTGCCAAATGAATGGTGGACCAGACTTGAGGGCTGAATGGCCTACTCATTTTCTCTGTTCTTAGGAATAATCAACACTATGGCAGAAACTTGTACAATTAAACATTCTGAGATCAGAATGGTGTGCTAGCTGTTCTCAGTGGAGAGCACACTTAAGACTGTGTTCCCATGTCCTGCCCTGGTCGAGACTCACACTTGAGTGTATTAGTGAGGAGTAACTGCATAGGCAGAGGTGTGAGTTTCCTGATGAGATATTAAAGCAAGGAGCCATCTGCTTGTGCAGGCAGCCGTGCAAGATTCCATGCATTCTTTGGAAGACAGCAAAGGGCATTAACCAAGTGTCCTGGTCAATATCTATCCCTCAATTAGCATTACAAAGCTGAACGCCTTATCATTGGCACATTACTACCCACATAGTACCTGGTGGTGCTAAGACCATAAGACGTAGGAGCAGAAATTAGGCCATTCAGCCCATTTGTTCTGCCATTTAATCATGGCTGATAAGTTTCTCATCCTCATTCTCCCTGTAACCCTTGATCCCCTTGACAATCAAGAATCTATCTCAGTCTTAAGTACGCTTAGTGATATGGCCTGGACAGCCTTCTGTAGCGGTGAATTCCATAGATTCACCGCTCTCTGGCTGAAGAGGTTTCTCCTTATCTCCATTCAAAGATCTTCCCTTTACTCTAATGTTGTGCCCTCAGGTCCTAGACCTCCTGTGCAGAACCTTTGTCAAAGGCCTTCTTGAAGTCCAGGTAGATAACATCCATTTGCTCTCCTTGGTCCAACCTGCTAATTACTCCCTCAAAGAATACTAGCAGATTTGTCAGGCATGAACTCCCCTTGATGAAACCATGCTGACTTTGCCCTGTTTAACCGTGCACTTCCAAGTATTCAGAAATCTCATCCTTCACAATGGATTCCAGCATCTTACCAAATGGAAGGAGGGTGGTACGTGTGTGGAATGAGCTGCGAGAGGAAGTGTTGGGGTCTGGTACAATTGCAACATTTAAAAGGCATCTGGATGGATATATGAATATGAAGGGTTTGGAGGGATATGGGCTGGGTGCTGGCACGTGGGACTAGATTGGGTTGAGATATCTGGTCGGCATGGACGGGTTGGACCGAATGGTCTGTTTCCGTGCTGTACATCTCTATGACTGTATAACCCAGGTTAGGCTAATTGATCTGTAATTTTCCGTATTTTGCCATACTCTCTTTTTAAACCGGTGTGTTACGTTAGCGATTTTCCAGTCTCCTGGGACTGTCCCTGATTCTAGTGATTCCTGAAAGATCTCTCAAACTAACCAGAAGGGGTCAGTAGTTTTTTTTAGTTCTGTGCTGTCTGCTCCAAATGTAAATGATACCATTCTGTCTTTCAGTTCTAAACTTATATTCCTGTGATTTGCATTCTTACCATAAGCATTTATGTCACACTTCCTCATTTTGTTTCTCAGTGTCCAAACTGTCGTCTCTACGTACAGAGGATGGATCCGGAGAAGCTGTGTGTACAGTGCCTGCCTTGCTCAGAGAAATCAAACAAAACCTTTCAGTTTTGCTGGGGCTGTCTGAGAGAGTGGAAGGACCGTGATGCGCAGAGTAATAGCTGTGGTAATACATCCTGCAGTCTGACAGCTCTGCTTCTGAGCTGCGATACAATCGATGACCAGGCCAGCCCAGTGTATGGGTGTCCCAGAATCCGGGCTTGCCCCAGCTGTGAGGCATTAACGCAACACTCTGGGACAGGCTGCCCAGGTGTCTCATGTCCCAGTTGCCACTGTCAGTTTTGTTTCCGGTGCCTCGAGTCATTTGAACACCATAGAGGAAGACAAGCTGGCTCAATGCGTTGCTGTATTGTTGAAAGGCAAAGACTCACTGGCCAAGATGTCGACAGTAAACACATGCCAGTGTGTGATGAGGATGAATTGATAACTCAGTATTTATTAGAGATGGCCTTTGACAGGGAGCGGCAAAGGCACAGCCAGGCAAGAAATGTACACTTACAGCAACAGGGAAACCAACTGCCTGGGGGCCCCTGTGTAATTTTCTGACCTGCATTAGGGAAAGTCCTGTTTAATAGCCCACTGATACAAAATGGAAGCTTCATTTGATGTAATGTCTTTATTCTCTGCTGCCTTCTAATAGCAGATTTTTTTAATATACACTCTCTCTCCCCAGGCTCAAAGCAGCAGTTCTCCCACTGCGCTTTGCTAAGTGATCATTCCCCTATGATAAGCTTGGACAGTAAAAAGGAAGCTGATGTTGCTCTCAATCACCCATCACAGGGTATCCAGAAATACTGAAATTCTAGCAGGCAGCTTTGCCCATTGGGGTCTCAGTAACTAGTGAGGAATTAACTTACTCCTTACATTGGACCTTGGATGTTTGCAACAACAAGGTAACCCCATGTCCATGCTGCAATGATATCGTTCCTTCTGAAAGCTGAAGTCCTACCTCCAGGATTAATTTAGGATCTGTGTTGGCATGGATGAGGTGCATCCAAGGAACTGTTTCCATGCTGCACGTCTCTATATCTTACTATTCACTATGGGGATCAGCAGTTCCTACTAAAGTTTCCTATATCTGACAGCTGGTAAGCCACTGTTCAGTGCTGAGAGATATATCTTCCAGGCTAAAGAATGGTGTCACTACACTGATGTGTTTTCTAGTGAGATTCTCACTTCATGAGGAATTTCACTCCCTCTTGTGGATAGTTCAGCTTATCCCAATTCCCTGCTGAAGGTATAAGCACCATCTGATCAGGTTGTGCATTTCAAAACACATGCAGGCACTGTATAAAAACCAGTTGTCCTCCTGTCATTTCTGTATCTTTAGTCTCTGTTCTGGTCAGTGACCCCTTGTCATAACAGACAGGTGTTTAGAGAATACAGCTTTGTCCTGGTGACTATGTAGACCTGACTAACCTCCGCTCATCGGTTCATGTATTAAAAAAAACCCATAGGATTCTTCCAGCTACACAAAACATTCCTCCTTCAATTCCTCTGAATTCTAGACTGTAACCTCTTCAAATCTGTCTTTCTGAACTCATCCTTGCTTTACAGTACAATTTCAATATAGACCCGATTAATATTCCTGAATCTCCTGTAGCATCTTCTGGTTCATTGAAGTGAATTTGAAGCACTCATTCACTGTCATTTACATCAGTTGGTATTACCTCAGTCTCAGTATCTAATGCTATAGAGTCATACAGCACAGAAAGAGGTACTTCAGACTATCATGTCTCTACTGACCAACAAATACCAGATTACACGAATCCCATTTACCTTCATTCCCTCGTTTGAAAACCCCAATATTTTACTACTATGAACAAATTGAAAGGTTATATTGGTCAGTCATGATGATGACACCCTGCTATTTCTCACTTGCCTACTAATCACCCTTTCGCAATCTCCATGACTTACATTAATCATTTTTCCAGATTTTCTTTTTGAACATTGCAATACAACATCAACCGGCTCAAGACCCAGCCAAGGAAATTCTGAGGTAAAGGAGAGGGGTAAAATAACAGGGAGATCAATTTATTTTAAACTTGTTCAGTAGATTTCTCCATAGCTCCTGAATTTTGTTTGTCATTGAACTAACTGGGATAGATTTCGGGGCTTTTCCCTCACCCTTTCTGCAGTAAACGTCACAGCACTTTGCTGTAGGACCACAAATAACCATCAAGGACTACCTTTGGACAGAAAACTCCAGCAGCAGCAGCAGGAGAACCACATAGGTAGAGTCATAGAGATGTACAGCATGGAAACAGACCATTTGGTCCAACCCGTCCATGCCGACCAGATATCCCAACCCAATCTAGTCCCACCTGCCAGCGCCCAGCCCATATCCCTCCAAACCCTTCCCATTCATATACCCATCCAAATGCCTCTTAAATGTTGCAATTGTACCAGCCTCCACCACATCCTTTGGAAGCTCATTCCATATATGTACCACCCTCTGTGTGAAAAGTTGCCCCTTAGGTCTCTTTTATATCTTTCCCCTCTCACCCTAAACCTATGCCCTCTAGTTCTGGACTCCCCGACCCCAGGGAAAAGACTTTGTCTATTTATCCTATCCATGCCCCTCATAATTTTGTAAACCTCTATAAGGTCACCCCTCAGCATCCGACGCTCCAGGGAAAACAGCCCCAGCCTATTCGGCCTCTCCCTGTAGATCAGATCCTCCAACCCTGGCAAAATCCTTGTAAATCTTTTCTGAACACTTTCAAGTTTCACAACATCTTTCCAATAGGAAGAAGACCAGAATTTCACGCAATATTCCAACAGTGGCCTAACCAATGTCCTGTACAGCCGCAACATGACCTCCCAACTCCTGTACTCAATACTCTGACCAATAAAGGAAAGCATACCAAACATTTTGCTTCAGTATCCTATCTACCTGCGACTGCACTTTCAAGGAGCTATGAACCTGCACTCCAAGGTCTCTTTGTTCAGCGACACTCCCTAGGACATTACCATTAAGTGTATAAGCCCTGCTAAGATTTGCTTTCCCAAAATGCAGCACCTCGCATTTATCTGAATTAAACTCCATCTGCCACTTCTCAGCTCATTGGCCCATCTGGTCCAGATCCTTTTGTAATCTGAGGTAACCCTCTTCGCTGTCCATTATATCTCCAATTTTGGTGTCAGCTGCAAACCTACTGTCTCTCTTATGCTCACATCCAAATCATTTATGTAAATGACAAAAAGTAGAGGACCCAGCACCGATCCTTGTGGCACTCCACTGGTCACAGGCCTCCAGTCTGAAAAACAACCCTCCACCACCACCCTCTGTCTTCTACCTTTGAGCCAGTTCTGTATCCACATGGACTGGGAAGATCCCACACACAATCCATGTCTGCAGTGAGTTATTCCAGCCTCCATGCAGAACTGGGAAAGGGGATGTTGATTTGTATTTCTGTTTGGATTGCAATCCAGGATGCAGTAAGCGGTGGTGGAAAGGTGATGTGGAAACTATGGTGATAATATACCTTTGTCTTTGTTAAAGGTTTGATTCAGATTTTGTTATCATTAGTCAGTGCACATGGTGGTAATTCAGAGTTTATCAGCTCAGCCTGACTGCAAAGGTTTCACTATTTAAACATTTCTATCACAGTAGCCATGACCAAGGAGCTTCCAACCATCAATCAATCATCATGTTCCATCACAAGCAGTTGAATCATTGTTTAAGTTTGGCTTTATTCTTTTTCAATAAAACAGCTTTCTGTGATGGCTGTTGATCTGCTGTAATTATGAAAGATGCAGTTTTCCACAGTGTTAACTTCAATATAACTAAGCCTGGAAATGAAGACTTCGCAGTTAGTTTAAACTTGCAGCTATACTTAAGGTGTGTGTGTGTAACTTCTGTCTCGGCCAAGTGAAGACCTTGTTCAGTTCATGGTTGGGGCATCTTTCTTAATCACAGAATTGGTATAGCTAACAAGGGAAGCCATTTTGCTTTAATGTGGGAAATGACCTTTCAATTTTAATCTAATTTTTCAAGACTAAGAATAATGGGTTTCTGTACTTGATGTATAATTTACTGTTATATTTGGTTTACTGTTCCTTCACCTGTCTGAACAAAACAAAGTTATCTGCTGATCTGACAGAACCCACAGTTTCAGTTTGATTTTTGAGAAAAGGAGAAATGTGATTCTTTCTCATGATGCCTGGGTCTCGTTGTTATTTATCTGCTTAATAAACCGAATGAAACAAACAAGAAACTCCAGACACATTTCTGGGAGGGGCCAATGACCCTAAAGCTAGGAATGTTTCTAGTGTTTCAAACACAAACAATGAGACAGTGTTGATTATAATGGTAATTGGTTTAGTTACGATGCCTTCCTTAGTGGAATTGCCTCACAACAGCTACTGCCATGTGAGGGGCCAGAGGATATTTAGTAACCCAGAATTGTTTCCCATGAAGCAGTCAATACTTTGTAGATGGCAAATCACAGAGTTTGATGAAAAAATATTTAAAAATTCTTCCTGAAACTTTCCTTCTTTTGGGGACCTTCTAATGACTTCCTGACGTCCAACACAATGTTAGCGTGGGACGGAATCGGGTGATCGGTTTACAGGGAATGGGATCTTCATTGATCCCTGAGCTCACTGTTTTGTGGTCCTCAGTAACTCTAATGGGAATGCAGGCACTTCCGGTTTTGGAATACTGCCGAAAAGATCAACCGAGGCAGTTTCGTATATGAAGTTACAATCATTTACCAGCAGAGGGCAACTCAGATTCATTCATTTCAATCCCTCACAATGCTACTCTTCTCCAGCTTCCACCCCAAACACTTTAATACAGCCATCCCCTACGGACAAGCCCTACGCATACACAGGATCTGCTCAGATGAGGAGGAACACGATGGACACCTGACACCTGAAAGTGCTGAAAGATGCCATCATAAAAATAGGGTACGATGCTCAACTCATTGATCACGAGAAACCATAATGACGACCTCAGGAGACAGACAGGATGCAATCGATAGGGAACCCTTCATTTTCCAGGACTTCCCGGGAGCCGGGCAACTATGCCATGTTCTTCACAGTCTGCAACACATTTTTGATGAGTATGAGTACCTCGCCAAGACCTTCCCCACATCTTCACTTATCGCCTTTAAACAACCACCAAACTTTAAACAGACCATTGCTTGCAGTAAACTGCCCGGCTTTCAGGACCACGTCGACCACAACACCATACAACCCTGTCAGGGCAACTACTGGAAAACGTGAAGAGTGTCAACATGGATATTACTATTACACATGGGGACACTGCCCACCATTTGTGCAGCAAGTACCCATGTGACTGGCCCAACGTTGTCTATCTCATATGCTGCAGGCAAGGATGCCCTGAGGCATGGAACATTGGCAAAACCAAACAGACACTGTGACAATGGATGAATGGACTCCGTGTAACAATAACCAGACAGGGGTGCTCCCTCCCAGTCGGGGAACCCATCAGCGGGCAGGGATGTTTGGCCTCGGATCGTCGGGTGACCATCCTCCCATGCAGACTTCGGGATATGCAACAACGCAGAGTGACTGAGCAGAGGCTAATAGCTAAGTTCGGTACCAATGAGGATGGCCTCAACTAGGAACTTGGGGTCATGTTTTAAGTTATCTCAAGAATGTGACATAAAGGAAATTCTGGGATTTGCATATTAATGAATCGAAATCTGCAACCCATTCTAAATTTTGAAAGATTTGACAGCAATCTAGGTTTGTTCAACGTATCATTTTAATTGCCTGACACTCTGATATTTTGCTATAAGTTCTGTGTTTCATGATCCTGCCGCACTAGTTAGCTTACGAAGGAGCAGCGATCTGAAAGCTAGTGCTGTGCTTCCAAATAAACCTGTTGGACTATCACCTGGTATTGTGTGATTTTTAACTTTGACCACCCCATCCAACACTGGCACCTCCTCATCATTTCAATCCCAAGCACTGGGCCAGCTGTTGTACGATCTCATTGAATATCTCAGTCTGAAATTCTGCCCGAGAAACACCAAGGGACAGATTAATACTTTGAAGGTGTGAGAGACATTGTGGTCAGAGTTGATTCAACCACATTGAGGTGCACGTCCAGACCCTGCAGATTTGGAGAGAATTGCCCCGGCCACCGAAGATTCCAATGAACAAGTCCGCTCTGTCTGGAGCTCTCCGAAAGGATTGGTGCTGGGTCCACTATTTTTTGTCAATTATAGAAACGATTTGGATGTGAGCATAAGAGATATAGTTAGTAAGTTTGCAGATGACACCAAAATTGAAGGTGTAGTGGATAGCGAAGAAGGCTACCTCAGATTACAGTGGGGTCTGGACCAGATGGGCCAATGAGCTGAGAAGTGGCAGATGGAGTTTAATTCAGATAAATGAGAGGTGCTGCATTTTAGGAAAGCATATCTTTGCAGGACTTATACACTTAATGGTAAGGTCCTAGGGAGTGTTGCTGAACAAAGGGACCTTGGAGTGCAGGTTCATAGCTCCTTGTAAGTAGAGTCACAGATGTTTAGGATAGTGAAGAAGGCGTTTGGTATGCTTTCCTTTATTGGTCAGAGTACAGGAGTTGGGAGGTCATGTTGCGACTGTACAGGACATTGGTTAGGCCACTGTTGGAATATTGTGTGCAATTTCTGGCCTCCTTCCTCTTGGAAGGATGTTGTGAAACTTGGAATGGTTCAGAAAAGAGTTGCAGAGGAACCTGTATTATTTGAATTTCGGATTATCCAAAGAAGATCTTAAGGTCCCGATAGAAACGTCACATCAAAGAGGTGTTTCCAACACTGATCATGTCTTTTGTTTACAATGATTAAAAATGAACACAGCTTACTGAAATGTAGCCGACAACAGTCCTGGACACCAATGGAAGCCCAGGTACCATCTCCAAATGACCCTCTCTCTCTCTCTACTTTCTCTGGAGTTCTGCATAGGGGTGTACCTTGAACACCTTCCCCAGGTAATCTCTCCAACATTGTCCTGTACAGGGGAGAGGTGGAATTTGACAAACAGTTGCAGTAAAATGTTTTGTGTGTGTGTGTACGTGGTATTTTGAGAATTATCCTCTCCCTCCCTACCTCTTCTCTCCCCCCCCCCCACCACCCCGACAAAAGGCAGAAGCAGTCTTGCTGTTGGTGTCCAGTCCAGCTGTGTGTGTGTGTGGGGGGCGCAGAGTTGGATGGGATTGGGGAGCTGGACGGGGTTGGGGAGGGTGTGGATTGTACGGGGGCCAGGGCAGGGGTTGGTGAAGTCAGGGCAGACGGGGGAGCAGGGGGCTCGTGCGCGGTGTGCTGCTGCCTAGTCTCCTTAACGGGGAGCGGACTTAGCAAGGGCTCACTGTGTCAGACACATTGAACTGATTGGCGTGGGGGGGGGGGGTCAGCAATGCTGCAGGTCCCTTACACACGTGTCTGTCTGCTCAAAAACAAACCCTGAGACAGAGAGAGGGAGCAAGTCAGGCAGAGCGAGGAGAAAGTAAAGTTCAGAAAACTCAGAGTCCCCGAGGAGAGACATTGAATCAATTAACCGAATAATCAATTATCTGAACGAAATAGTGCTCGCCCATCTCGTTCGGATAATCGAGGTACCTCTGTACAAGGATGTTGCCAGGGCTGAAGGGTTTGAGTTATAGAGGCTGAACAGGCTGGGGCTGTTTCCTTGAAACGTCGGAGGCTGAAGGGTGACCTTACAGAGGTTTATAAAATCATAAGGGGCATGGATAGGATAAATAGACAGGCTCTTTTCTCTGGCATGGGGGTGTCAAGAACTAGAGTCGTAGAGATGTGCAGCATGGAAACAGACCCTTCGATCCAACTCGTCCACGCCGACCAGATATCCTAACCCAATCTAGTCCCACCTGCCAGCACCTGGTCCATATCCCTCCAAACCCTTCCTATTCATGTACCTATCCAAATGCCTCTTAAATGTTGCAATTGTACCAGCCTCCACTACATCCTCTGGCAGCTCATTCCATACAAATACCACTCTCTGCATGAAAAAGTTACCCCTTAGTTCTCTTATATTTTTCCCCTCTCTCCCTAAACCTATGCCCTCTAGTTCTGGACTCCCCGACCCCAGGGAAAAAACTTTGTCTATTTATCCTATCCATGTCCCTCATAATTTTGTAAACCTCTGTAAGGTCACCATTGCCACTCGGAATGGCACTAACCACTCCATCACTTACCGACCATCTTCCCCACCTGGCATCATACCCAAACTATCACAAATGTGTAAGAAACTAATGAAACCACCCACCAGGGTGATCCTTTTGTCTGACTGGGTGCTATTTAGGATTGGAGCAATCCACACCAAGTTTCATCATTAACAGGACATTACCCTATTTATTCCAAATACACTGATCCTTTGCAAGTCGCAAGGGAAGAAAACGAAAAGATTAATCATCTGCTGCTGTGAACCTTAAACGGTACCCCAGAAACATAGATGTATTCACCATGCAACAGACAAAAGATAGATGATTTGATCCAAACTTTGAGTGGAAAATGTAAACAAGGGAATTAAAATTTTGCAGCTCTAAAGACCAGATCATTTAGGATAAATTGTCTTTCTTAGTTCCTTTGACTGTAGCAACAATGACCTGTTGTCTGTAAAGCTATGGTCAATCATCACTTTGATAGCTGATTGGTTTGACCTAGAATTCTAACACAAGACCTTCCTTTTAGGTTCCTTGTTGTTTTGCCTTCTTGTTTGTGCAGCGAAGGGTGAATGACATTTTCTGCTCACTAGCTCCTGCTCCCACCAGTTTTTAATAAACTGCAGCTTGTCCAGTCTGAGGGTTGTCATCAGGCAGTTTTTCCTTAACGTCTCCTAGTTCTGCTCAATAATATAACAAAATCATTGCTTCAAAACAGCATTGTCTAGCACAGCAAGAAATATGCACTCTCTGATTTTTACAAATTGCAACACACTCCTGGTATGTCAACTATATCTGACTTCCATTCCATTTAATAGACCAAAAAGGGAAGCATGTAGTCCCTTATGTCACCTTGTACCCCGACCTGTCACCTACCTGACAGGAGCTACCAGAGTGGCTGTCTGGTAAGGAAAGAGCTTATTGTTTGACACTCCCAGACTATCCTATATTACACGGAACCTGTTAGATTTAAACTGCGTTCTGCATTTCTAAAGAACCGTAATCAGATTTCTTGCCAGAAACGCAGTTTTTTTAAATGGAAAAATTATGGAAACGAGGGTGGCATTCTGATTGTAATTGCCACTCCTTGGAAAATCTGGAACACTGTTGCTTCAAATCTCCGGGATTATACGTACATTAGTCTATGTTGTTTAAAAAAAGGCATGAGTCTGCTTGAGAACTGCACAACAGGTTGATATCGCTCCTTGGTATTGCAACTGTACGATTCAAGATCGGAGATAGTTACAGAGAGTGGTAAACTCGGCCCGGACAATCACAAAGGCCAACCTCCCATCTATAGAATCCATCGACCAAGCCCGCTGTCAAAGAAAGGCTGCCAACATTCTTAAAGATCCATCCCACCCTGGTAATGTTTTTCTACAACCTCTACCATCGGGGAGAAGGTACAGACGCCTGAACACATGCACCAGCTGGTTTCGAAACTGGCTACTGTT
This sequence comes from Chiloscyllium plagiosum, assembly GCF_037043375.1. Taxonomy (NCBI): domain Eukaryota; kingdom Metazoa; phylum Chordata; class Chondrichthyes; order Orectolobiformes; family Hemiscylliidae; genus Chiloscyllium; species Chiloscyllium plagiosum. The sequence continues at coordinate 64,663,136 of NW_028270155.1, read as the reverse complement.
GTTAGAATACTGAATGGACGCACAAACTCTGAACATTTGCCAGTACCCGTGTTTTTGTTTTTGCTGCTGTTAGCATATTATTTACTTATCCGTGCTGTTTAACTCTGTGATCTGCCTGTATTGCTCACAAGACAAAGCTTTTCAGTGTGACTCCGCACACGTGACAATAAATTCAATTCAATATGTTTTGAACAATAAACTCAATTTTGTCTTCTGACCACGGATGCCAGAATGAATGAGCTGTTTCGATATCATATCCTGCAACCTGCAATGAAACCATGTTGTGACCTGCTAACACACTGGCCCAGGAGATCAGTGCTCTGACACTATCACTATATACCTGTACTGCACTGGAACCAAAGTCATGCACACATAGTATTACTGCCTGTCCTTTCTCAGCATGGTCTTTCACCTTTTGTCACTTTGCCCATCAGTCCTAGTGGAGCAGACCAACAAGTCACGTTTTACATTCCTGAATTAGAATACATTGCACTTCTTGTTGAATACTTGATCGAGCAACTTACTGTTCGGACAGCGAGTAAGTGTTGCATAGTAAATCTTTTTAAAGAGGTCAAGATGCCATAGTTTTAGATGACCACTGAGCTGCTGTCTCAATACAGAGAGACGGCTGGTGGTGAGTTTAACCAGAGGGTCACTATGCCCGAGATAAGGGGCCAGTACTGGAATTGAACATATGCTGTTGGCACTATTCTGTGTTGCAAACTAGCCGTCCAGCTAACTGTCGCCCACTTAAAGGTTGTAATTATAGGAAGTGATCTATAGCTTTTACAGAGTGGAGAATATAAGGCAATAAAACATAGGAGCAGAAATTAGGCCATTCAGCCCATCAAGTCTGCTCAGCCATTCAATGATGGCTGATTAGTTTCTCAACCCCATTCTCCCACTTTCTCCCTGTAACCCTTGATCCCCTTGATACTCAAGAACCTGTCTCTATCTTAAATACACTAACTGACCTGGCCTCAACAGCCTTCTGTGGCAATCAATTCCATAGATTCATTACTCTCTGGCTGAAGAAGTTTCTCCTTACCTCCATTCTAAAAGGTCTTCCTTTTACTCTAAGGCTGTGCCCTCGGGTCCCAGTCTCTCCTACCAATGGAAACATCTTCCCAACATCCACTCTATCCAGGCCATTGAGTATTTGGTATGTTTCAATTAGTTCCCTCCTCATCCTTCTGAACTCTATCAAGTATAGACCCAGAGTCCTCAAACATTCCTCATATGTTAAGCTGTTCATTCCTGGGACCATTCTTGTGAACCTCCTGTGAACATAGTCTGGGTCCAGTACATCCTCCCTGAGATATGGGGCCCAAAACTGCACACAATACTCCAAATGTGATTTGACCAGAGCCTTATAGAGCCTCAGAAGTACATCCCAGCTTTTATATTCGAGTCTTCTCAAAAGAAATGCCATCATTGCATTTGCCTTCCTAACTACTGACACAACTTGCATGTTTGCCTTGAGAAAATTCTGGTCCAGAACTCCCAAGTCTCTTTACTTCAGACTTCTGAATTTTCTCCCCATTTTTAGAAAATATAGTTGGAATAGTTGCCTCAATATCTTTTACAATGCATGTTTTCAGAGTGAATATCCTTGTTCCAAGATATTTTGAAATCAACCTGTTCAGAGACTTTCTGGCACACCTCTGGAAAAGGTAGAGCTTGCACCGGGCCTCTGGACGCAGAGGTAGGGAAACTACCACTGCACCAGGATGGCCTGACATACTAGTTAAATTCAAGAGTATGGTGCTGGAAAAACACAGCAGGTCAGGCAGCATCCAAGGAGCAGGAGAATCGATGTTTTGGGCAAAAGCCCTTCATCAGGAATTCCTGATCGAGGACTTATGCCTGAAACATTGATTCTCCTGCTCCTCAGATGCTGCCTGACCCGAGGAGCTTTTCCAGCACCACATTTTCAACTCTAATCTGCAGTCCTCACTTTCACCCATACTGGTTAAATGCTATCCTTGTGAAATATATGCATCTTAATTTAATAAAACTTTTCCAACAGGTAAATCAGCAGTATGTTCCATACCAAATGGGTGGCAATGATGCTGAGTACACAAAGAAAGTGAGTTAGATTAGATTACATTACCGTGTGGAAACAGGCCCAACAAGTCCACACCGACCCGCAACCCACCCATACCCCTACATTTACCCCTTACCTAACACTATGGGCAATTTAACATGGCTAATTCACCTGACCTGCACATCTTTGGACTGTGGGAGGAAACCGGAGCACCCGGAGGAAACCCACGCAGACACGGGGAGAACGTGCAAATTCCACACAGTCAGTCACCTGAGGCGGGAATTGAACCCGGGTCTCTGGCGCTGTGAGGCAGCAGTGCTAACCACTGTGCCACCGTGCCGCCGTTGTTGAGGTGATTAGCACAGAGGCATTTCCAGGGATAGCATAGGAAGCACATGAGATACAAATAAATAGTAAGATCTGCAGATGAAGATAGATGGAGGGACGGCTCACAGGACAACACTTCCAGCACAACTAACCGAAACATAACCAAGGAGAAATAAAAGCAAAATGCTGAGCAAACTCAACAGCTCTGGCAGCAATTTTTATTTATTAATTTGTGGGATGTGGGCGTCGCTGGCTGGCCAGCGTTTATTGCCCGTCCCTAGCTGCCCTTGAGAAGGTGGGGGTGAGCTGCCTTCTTGAACTGCTGCAGTCCACCTGCTGTGAGTTGACCCACAATGCCGTTAGGGAGGGAATTCCAGGATTTTGACCCAGCGACGGTGAAGGAACGGTGATATATTTCCAAGTCAGGATGGCGAGTGTCTTAGAGAGGAACTTGAAGTTCTCCAATATCTGCTGCCCTTGTCCTTCTAGATGGAAGTGGTTGTGGGTTTGGAAGGTGCTGTCTGAGGGTCTTTTGTGAATTTCTGCAGTGCATCTTGTAGATAGGACACACTGCTGCTACTGAGCGTCAGTGGGGGAGGGAGTGGATTCTTGTAGATGTAATGCCAATCAAGTGGGCTGCTTTGTCCTGAATGGTGTCAAGCTTCTTGAGTGTTGTTGGATCTGCACTCATACAAGAAAGTGTGGAGCATTCCACCATGCTCCTGACTTGTGCCTTGTAGATGGTGGACAGACTTTGAGGATTCAGGAAGTGCATTTACTTGGTGCAGTATTTCGAGTCTCTGACCTGCTCTTGTAACCACTGTATTTCTGTGGTGAGTCCAGTTGAGTTTCTGGTAAATGATCTGCCCCAGGATGTTGTTAGTGGTGAATTAAGTGATGGTAACATTGTTGAATGCCGAGGGGTGGTGATGGTCATGGTCTGGTATTTGTGTGGTGCGGGTGGGCCAGCATGGTGGCTCAGTGGCTAGCACTGCTGCACCAGGGACCCAGGTTCAAATCCTACCTCAGGTGACACTGTGGAGTTTGCATATTCTCCCTGTGTCTGCATGGGTGTCCTCCTATGGTCCAAAGATGTGCAGGTCAGGTGAATTGTCCATGCTAAATTGCCCCTAGTGTTAGGTCCATTAATCAGGGGTAAATGTACGGTAGGGGAATGGGTCAGGGTGGGTTATTCTTCGGAGGATCTGTGTGGACTTGTTGGGCCAAATGGCCTGATTCCTGTAGGGAATTTAATCTAATCTAATCTAATGTTACTTGCCATTTGTCAGCCCAAGCCTGGATTTTGTCCAGATCTTGTTACGTTTGAACATGGGCTGCTTCAGTGTCTGAGGAGTTGTGAATAGTGTTGAACATTGTGCAAACATCAATGAACATCTCCCCTTCTGACCTTATGACAGAGGGTGGGTCATTGATGAAGCAGCTGAAGGTGGTTGGGCCTAAGACACTACTCTGAGGAACTCTGTGAAGATGCCCTAGATCTGAGATGATTTATCCCCAACAACCATGACCATCTTCCTATGTATCAAGGTATGACCCCAATCACTGGTGAGTTTGCCCCCATTACCCATTAATTCCAGTTTTGTTAGCGCTCCTTGATGCCACACTCAGTCAAATGCAGCCTTGATGTCAAGGGCTGTCACTGGAATTCAGTTCTTTTGTCTATGTTTGAACTAAGACTGTAATGAGGTCAAGAGCTGAGTGGCCTGGCAGAACCCAAAATGGACGTCACTGAGCAGGTGCTGCTGGTTAACACTGTTGATGGACACCTTCCATCACTTTACCGATGATTGAGAATAGACTGACAGGGTGGTAATTGGCTGGGTTGGACTTGTTCTGCTTTTTACGAACAGGACATACTTTGGCACTTTCCACCTTGTCGGGTAAATACCAGTGTTGTATCTGTACTGGAACAGCTTGGCTCGGGGAATGGCAAGTTAGAGTCATCATGTCATAGAGTCCTACAGCCCAGAGACAGGCCCTTTGGCCCAAAGTGGTCCATGCTGACCAAAATGTCCATTCACGCTAACCCCATTTTCCTGCACTTGGCCCATATCCTTCTAAATTTTTCCTTTCCATTTATTTGTCCAAATTTCTCTTAAATGTTGCTAATGTTGTCACCTCACCCACTCCTGCTGGCAGCTCATTCCATTTGCGATCCCCCCTCTGTGTAAGAAAGTTGCCCTTCAGGTTCCCTTTTATTCATTCCCCTCTGACCTTAAACTGATGCCCTTTTGTCATCGATTTTCCCAACCCTGGGAAAAGGACTGAGTGCATTCACCCTATCCATGCCTCCAATGATCTATAAAATCTTCTACTTCTATAAGATCCTCCCTCAGTGTCCTATACTCTAAAGAAAAAGTCCTATTGACCAACTTCTTCCTGTAACTCAGACTGTTGAGTCCTGGCAACATTCTTGTAAATTTCTTCTGCACTCTTTCCAGTTTAATAACATTTCTCCTGTAGCAAAGTGACCAAAACTGAAAACAGTACTCCAAGTGTGGCCTCACCAGCATCTTGTACAACTGCAACATAACTTCCCAACTGCTATAATTAATATCCTGACTGATGAAGGCCAGTGTGCCAAAAGCCTTCTTCACTGCCCTGTTGACCTGCAACTCCACTTTCAGAGGACCGTGCACCTGAACTCCAAGGTCCCTCAGTTCCATTACACTCCCTAAGTCCCTACCATTCACCATGAAACTCCTGCCTTGATTTGAGTTTCAAAAATGCAAGACCTCAAACTTATCTATATTAACCTCCATTTGCCATTTCTTGGCCCATTTCCCAGGCTGATCAAAGTCCTGCTGCAATTTCTGACAACCTTCCTCACTGTCCACGATTTTGCCTATTTTAGTGTCATCTGCAGACTTACTAATCATGCCTTGTACATTCTCATCCAAACCATTGATATAGATAACAACAGCAATGGGCCCAGCACCCACTCCTGAGGCTCTCCACTAGCTCCACTCTAGTCTGACAAGCATCCTTCCACTATTACCGTCTGCTTCCTACCATCAAGCCAATTGTGTATCCAATTTGCCAGCTCGTCCTGGATTCCATATGATCTAACCCTCCAGAGAAGCCTACCATGTGGAACCTTATCAAAGGCCTTACTGAAATCCAGATAGACTACGTCTACCGCCCTGCCCTCGTTAACCTTCCTGGTTACTTCACCGAAGAACTCTAACAAAATTTGTGAGGTATGATCACACGTAGCCATGCTGACTATTCCTAATTGAACTCCATCTTTCCAAATGCAAGAGTATCTTATCTCTCAGAATCTTCTCAAGTAATTTACCTACCACAGATGTTAAGCTTACTGGTCTATAGTTCCCAAGTTTTTCTTTGCAGCCTTTCTTGAATAAGAGCACAATATTTGCTACCCTCCAGTCTTCTCATGGCTAACAATGATGCAAAAATATCAGCTGAGGCCCCTGCAATTTCTTCTCTAGTCTTGTGCAGTATTCTTGGATGTATCTGGTCAAGATCAGCAGATTTATTCACTTCATACACTCTAACACCTCCACTACTGTGATATGGATTCTCCCCAAGATATGATCACTAATTTCCCCAAGTTCCCATGTCTTCATGTCTTTCTCCACGGTAAGTACAGAGGAGAAATATTCATTGAGAACCTCGCCCATCTCCTGAGGTTCTACACATACATGGCCCCTTTGGTCCTTGAGGGGCTCTATTCTCTTTCTAGTGATTCTTTTTCCTTTAAAATACTTGAGCAGCCTATTCCTGCCAATCTTGCTCTACCCTCACAGGAACATATAGACCTCTAACTATCTCACTTTAAAAGGCCTCCCACTTGCCGGAGGTCCCTTTGCCTGCAAACAAACTACTCCAATCAACCTCTGCATGCTCCTGTCTAATTCCAGCAAAATTTACCTTCAACCTGTGGACCAGTTTTGTTCTGGAGCACAAGTCTTCAGTACAATTACTGGAATGTTGTCAGGGCCCATAGCCTTTGCAGTATCCAATGCATCCAATTGTTTCTTGATATAATGTGGAGTGAACTGAATTGGCTGAAGATTGGTATCTGTAATGCTGGGGCCACTGGAGGAGACCAAGATGGATCATCCACTCAGCACTTCTGGCTGAAGGTTGCTGTGAAAGCTTCAGATGTTGTTTTGCACTGATGTGTTGACCTCTTCCATCATTGAGTTTGGGGATATTTGTGGAGGTTCCTCTTCCTCCGGTGAGTTGTTTAATCATCCCCCACTATTCACGGCTGGATGTGGCAGGACTGCAGAGTTTAGAACTGATCCATTGGTTGTGGGATCACTTAGCTCTGTCTATCACTCGCTGCTTAGGCTGGTTGTCAAGCAAGTCGTCCTATTTGGTGGCTTCACCAGATTGACACCTCATCTTCAGGTATGCCTGGTGCTGCTCCTGGCATGCCCTCCTGCACTCTCCAATGAAGCAGGGTTGATCCCTGGCTTGATGGTACTGGTTGAGTGGGGAATATGTGGGGCTGCCACTTTGTGGATTGTGCTGCAGTACAATTCTGCTGCTCTTGATAGCCCACAGTGCGACATGGGTGCCCAATCTCGAGCTGGTAGACCTGTTCGAAGTCTGTCCCATTTAGCATGGTGATAGTGCCACACACATGCTGGAGGTTATTCTCAATGTGAAGGTAGGACTTTGTCTCCACAAGCACTGTGTGGTGGACACTCTTCCTGATACTGTCATGGGCAGATACATCTGCAGCTGGCAGATTGGTGAGGGTGAGGTAAAATGTATTTTTCCCTCTTGTTGGGTCCCTCACTACCTCCTCCAGACCCAATCTAGCAAGTATGCCCTTCAGGACCCGACCAGCGCAATGGCTGCTGAGCTGTACTGCTGCTGAGCCACTCTTGGTGGTGGTCATTGAAATCTCCTAACTCAGAGTACATTTTGTGTTCTGGCTATACCCAGTGCTTCCTTAAAGTGTTGTTCAACATAGAGGAATACCAATTCATCAGTCGAGGGAGGGCGGTATGTGATTATCAGCAGGAGGTTTCCTTGCCCGTGTTGAACCTGAAGCTATGAGACTTCATGAGGTCGGGAGTCAATGTTGAGGATAGTGGATTACAGTCAAGTGGGAGCTGCCTTGGGAGTCCAGTGGGACAGGACATATCCAGGGATGGTAATGCTGGTGCCTAGGACATTGTCTGTAAGGTATGATAATGTGAGTATGACTATGTCAGGCTGTTGCTTGACTAGTCTGTGAGACAGCTCTACAAACTTTGGCATTCACCCCAAATGTTAGTAAGGTGGACTTTGCAGGGTTGACACAGCTGTTTCTGACGTTGCCTTTTCCGGTGCCTTGATCGATGCCAGGTGATCCATCCGGTTTCATTTCTTTGAGACTTTGGAGCAATTGGTACAACTGAGTGGCTTGCTGGGCCATTTCAGAGGGCAATTGAGAATCAGTGACATTGCTGTGGGTCTGGAGTGACATGGAGGCAGGACTGGGTGAGGGTGGCAGATTTCCTTCCCTGATGGACATTAATGAACCAGATGTGCTTTTCCAAGAATCAACCATGATTTCATGCTCATCAGTAGATTCTTCATTCTAGTTTTTTCATTGAATTCAAATTCCACCATCTGCCATGGGGTGGGGATTCAAACCCAGGCCCCCAGAACATTAGCTGAGTTTCTGGATCATTAGTCTAGTGATATCACCAATAGGCCATCGCCGGGAGAGAGAAACAGAGTTTTGAGTCCAATGTGGCTCTCCTTCAGAAGTGAAGAGAGATGAAAATGTGTTGGTCCTTCTGCTGTTATAAAGGAAGGGGGTGCAAGGGAGAAACCCCAGTGTAAAGCTTTGAGGATCATATATTCAAACTCACCTATTTCTTCAGATTATTTATTTAATTTCTGTGATCTGTACTTGCGAACACATTAAACAGCTCACCCTAAGATTGTGTTCTGTTCGAATATGTTTATTTTCTTCGTTCTCAAACGTTGGACCCATGTCAGACACTTAAAGGTGAATCAATGCGTGGCAGTGACGCTTGAGATTGTGTGGATATAAAAAAGACCAGATGAGAACTTGGTCAGAGGTGGGTGACATCAAGTGCAGGGCTGTGGTTTGAATAAACCCATGTAATTCGAGAGACCTGCACGTGGAGCTATTGGCTATGGGTGAGGTTTTAATTGAATACTTCTCATCTATATTCACAAAGGAGAAAGACATTGCAGCCAGGGGTTTCAGGTTGGAATGGTAAGGTTCTGGAACATGTTAGATTAATAAGGAGGAGATATTAGGCTTTTTAAACAGGCTTACAGGTCTATAAATGTCCAGGGCTTGATAAGATGTAACCCAGGCAGCTGTGGGAGGCAAAGGAGGAGATGCTGGGTCCTGGTGGAGATATTTAATCCCTTGCTGGCCACAGGTGAAATGCCAGATGAATGAAGGATAGTTAATCTGATTCATTTGTTCGAGAAGGGCAGCAGGGATAGGCCATTTAGTCTGATATAACATAGAACTTAGATCCCTACTGTGTGGAAACAGGCCATTTGGCCAAACAAGTCTGCTCTGACCCTCTGAAGAGGAACCCACCCAGACCCATTCGCTGCCCTATTACTCTACATTTAGCCTTAACAAATGCACCTAACCTACACATCCCTGAACACTATGAGCAATCTATCATGGCCAATTCACCTAACCTTCACGTCTTTAGAATGAGGGAGGAAACCAGAGCACCCGGAGGAAATGGACCCAGACACGGGGGGATTGTGCAAACGCCATACAAACAGTCGCCCAAGGCTGGGATTGAACCCAGATCCCTGGTGCTGTGAGGCAGCAGTGCTAACTGCTGAGCCACCGTGCCGCCCAAAATGAGGACTAGGCCAGGATTTGATCGCACGATCTCTCGCATGTTCACATTGTACAAGGCCCAAAACGAGATTCATATCCCTAGTCCAATGAACCACAGGCTGGTGTAACTAGTCGGGAAGTTATTACCAAAACTGAAGAACAGAATGAATTAACACCTGGAAAGACAGGGATTGATCAGGGAGACTCAGCACGGATTTGTTAGAGGAAGATCCTGTCTGAGTAGTTTGAGTTTTGTTTTGAAATGCTGATTAAAAACATTGATGATGGTCGTGCAGTTGATGTGGTTTACATGGGCTTAAGTGATGCCTTTGACATGATCCCATAAGGAAGGCTGGTCCACAAGGTTAAGTCCCATGGATCCGAAAGTGGCTTACAAATAAGAGACAAAGGGTGATGGTGGAGGTTTGATTTTGTGATTGGTAGTCTGTGACCCGTGGTGTACCACAGGGATCAGTGCTGGAACCTTTGCTGTTTGAGACAGAGAGAAAGGGGAGGTATTAGGGAGAGCGTGAGTGAGTGTGAGAGAGAGTGTGAAGGGGAGAGTGAGAGAGCATGAGGGTGAGAGATAGAGTGTGTCTGTGAGGAGAATGTATGTGAGGGAGAGTGTGTTTGTGTGTGGGGGGAGAGTGTATGTGGGAGGGAGAGAGTGTTTGTGAGGGAGACAGTGTGTGTGATATGTGTGTGTGTGTGTGAGAGAGAGAGTATATGAGGTAGAGTTTGTGCGTGAGGGAGACAGTATGTGGGTGAGAGAGTGAATATTTGTGCCAATTACAGTATGTGGGTTCCTTTGTCCTGGATGGTGTCAAACTACTTGAATGTTGTTGGAGCTGTATCCATCCAGGGAAGTGGGGATTATTCTATCACACTCCTGACTTGTGCCCTTGTGGCATGGCTTTGGGGAGTCAGGAGGTGAGTTACTCACCGCAGGATTCCTAGCCTGAACCTGCTCTTGTAGCCATTATATTTATATGGCTAGTCCAATTCAGTTTCTGGTTAATGGTAATGGCTAGGAGGTTGATAGTGTGAGTTTCAGAGATGGAGATGCTGTTGAATGCTGAGGGGTGTTGATTAGGTTCTGTCTTGTTGGAGATGGTCATTACCTGACATTGGTGTAGCTTGAATGTTATCCTCCCAAACCTGGATATTATATTATACCAAAAGTTTATTGCAATTAGACATGGATTGCTTCAGTATTTGAGGACTTACAAATGATGTTGAACATTATGCAATGTTCAGTGAACATCCCCAACTCTAGATGACATAGGTTTAGGGTGAGAGGGGAAAGATTTAAAAGGGATCTGAGAGGTGACTTTTTCACACAGAGGGTGGTGTGTGTATGGAATGAGCTGCCAGAGGAAGTGGTGGAGGCTGGTACAATTACAACATTGAAAAGACATCTGGATGGGTACATGAATAGGAAAGGTCTCAGAGGATATCGGCTAAATGCTGGCAAATGGGACTAGATCAGTTTAGGAAACCTGGTCTACATTGACAAACTGGACCGAAGGGTCTGTTTCCAATGTGTATATTCTAAGACTCTATGATGAAGATTAAATTCTGAAGATAGTATGCAAAAGAAGAGCTCATTATGTAGGACTTAATATAATTATGTGGATAGGAGATAGATTAGCTCACAGGAATCAAACAGTAGGTACAAATAGGTACTTTAAGGGGTTGGTATAGTGTGACAAGTGGAATGCCACAGGTATCAGTGCTGAAGCCTGGGGTATTTACAAATCGTATTAATGATAAGGATAAAGGGACTGAATTTCTGCAGAAATCCCCATTTATGGTAGTGGTAGATTTTGAGCTGGTAAGACAGTACCCAATGGATGATGATGAGTTAGCAGCATATTTTACATCTCCCCTGAGTTTTATCTCAATGGGAATGGAAAGAATGGTCCGTGGGAATATTAATGGAGGAGGAATGTGGAATAGGCTGTGAACTCACTGCCACTCATTCTGCGCTGTCAAAGGGAGGAGTTAGCCCAATGTTTCCTGCAGAGCCACGTATTCAGATACTTAATGGCTCAGTCAAAAATACAACTTTGATTTTATTGAGACATGGTCAATTTACTTAAAAAGATGAACCTCCGATTAAAACCATGGAAACAAATATTTTGCAATGATGGCATTTCGCCAAGATGTCATTGTCATCAAATTGATAAAATTAAAACCCAGTGAGCTCGATCTTGTAAACTGGTGACAGTGAATTGTCATTCTGATCTCTACATCTCTTCACTGAAGTCAATGAGAAGGAATATCCAATGAACAGCATCTTTGTCATCAGCTGCTCAATAACACAAGGTCTCTTTTCCTCCTCCCAGGATTAAGGTCTAATGTATTTACTGTGGGAAAACATACATCTGTTGAAACTGCTCCCTTGGATATGTGAGACCAGTTCAATGTAGTCCATTTCACATCCTTGACCAAAATTTAACCTCGGTCTTTTTCCTTTAAGCTTTGGTTAACTTTTCATCATTTACCAGTTAGATTAATAGAGAGAGTGATCGAATCTCTGGGACTCTCCTCTCTGATCCTGCAGTCTTCTCTAAGGGATTTGATCATCTGATTCTTCTTTAGATATTAAATTGTTTTGTCTTTAGGGTGGGTCATGACTTCCTGTGTGGCCTGATCAGTGGTTATGTTTTAAACAGCTGATTTATGACTTGTTAATGACTTCCTGGGAATCATCCTCTGAGCACAGCTTTTCTGACTTCCATTTTCCAAAGAAAGTGGGACTTATCCCAGTGATCCTCCTGCTCTATATAGTTGTGCCAGTGCCCAAGGCTAAATGTGAAATACTGGGGGTGTGGAGCAGGCAGCTCACACACCCCTTCCTTTTCCAGGGTTCTGCCTCTTTACTGAAGGCATTGACAAACTCTATCATCCAGGCTGGGAGCAATGAATTATCCTCAGGATTTCAGAATTCACAGAATGCTAACTTTAACAACGTCTGATGCACCAAACTTAAAAAAATACTCATGCTTCCCCTGAGTAAGAAAGTCCTAGGACCAAGGAGCCAGATATAGGGCCAACATCTAGACTGATACTTTGATGTACACGAGGGAGAGCTGCATGGTTAAAGCTGTCATGTTTTGGATGAGGTGATAAACCTGGGCCTTGTTTGCCTTGGAGCTGGACATACAGGATCTCATGGCATTATTCTAAGGTATGATGATCAGGATGATCAGGAAGGTATGATGATCAGGAAGACAGGATGATCTCCCCAAGAGTTCTGCTGTGTAGCTATCACTCAAAAACACATCACTAAAAACAGATGTTCTAAACATTGTCACAATGCTGTTGATAGATCCTGCACTGAAGAAATTGGCTGCCGAGTTCTCTAAAGCCAAGAATATACATTACAAACCATATTTAATAGACCGCAAAGCATTTTAGGATATCCTGGTGGTGAACAGTGCTGTGTAACTGTGTGATTTTCTTGTTTTTTTTTCTCCTTAACTGTCCTCTGCATTCTTAGGGTGGAAAAGTACTTTATAAATGCCTTTTCCATTTCTCAAAATAAAATACTGTTGAAATTTAAAGTATTGGAGCAAGATAAACTGACTAAAGAGATGATATCTGTGGCAGGAAGCACACGGTGTTAAGAGTTCTACTCTCTAACTGTATACCACCACCACACCAAGGGAAATGCCTCCAGCTGAACTTACTTTGAGGCTAAAATCTCATTTGAGGAGATATTTTAAATTATAACTGGAATTTAGTCAGTATGAATGCTAAGATGAAGTGGTCTATTCCCCTTACTCCCAGGAGTTTTCAGTCTGCTACCTGTTAGAATATTGTAATTATTTGTTCATTTGTCAGGTCTTTGAGGCATTAAAATGAGAGTCGATGACGTTTTAATGATTGCTTCAAGGTATTTTAATTTGATAACCAATTCTGGATTAGGTGACAATGTTATATAGCATAAGATCATTCAAGTAGCTAATACATTTGAAAATAACTGTTGCAGTAATGAATCCAGCTACAGAAATGTTGCTTATGTACATTTCATTAGAAAGAAATGTAATACAACAGTTTTGACATAGAGGTATAACACAATTTTCAAATCTGGCGAAGAATAAAGAGCATATACAAAGATATTTTATCAAACTTATACATGTAATCCTCATATAAATCCAACCTTCGGGTGGCAGTCTGGTCCAGACCTTGACTTTGTCTTAAACATGACTGATCCTGAAATGCAATCACCTGCAAACGAGCATTAAGGTGGAGTCTGTATACTTTCAGGGGGTTGAGAGAGAACTCTTATTGTTTATTGTTAAGTTTTCTTATGTAGGGAGAATTTTGTTATGGATAAAAATAAGTTTTGAAATTGTCTATTTTGACAATAATCAATTTTCAATGTTTTGAGTCAGCTGTTCGGAGCCTGTGTTTTATTCATGTCTCCCTGTGCTGTCTCCAGGGTTGCTTGTGAGTTTGCTTATGACAATTTTTTAGCTTAAACCTTATTCCCAATTCTGGTTTGGGTTTAACCCTTTAATTGCTGCATTCATTTGGTGATTTTTCATCACAGATGCCCTTAATGCAAAAAAGGCTTTGTGAAAATTTCAGGTTTTGAACCTGCCAAGGCATCGTTAGAAAGTATGAATTGAAGTGTGTAAGGATGTTCTTGGGGGATGCATTGTAAATCTCCCGTCTTCAGCAAACCATTTTCAATCTTGTTTTACATCTTTAAATAGGACTGCTAACTCACATCTGAGTCCTACTGTGCACAACTACTTGGATTTATCACAGTTCTTCAGTGGTTTAAAAACAATTGTGCAAGGGTGCTTAAGGAGACATGAGAATGAAAAGGACAAAACAAAAATCAAAGGAGAGATTCAGATGAAAAGATTGGAGATCGAATTGGGTTTTCAGTAGTCTAGTGAAAACTGAGAGTAGGAACTGGTAGATGTTTTCAAAATAATGGCTGATAAAGGGCCTTCATTTTCTGCAAGGATGGAGGTTTTTATTGATGCTAAAGTCTGGTCTGCCATCAGGTCGATATGTTCCACCTTCAAGGAGAGATTCTAGATTAGAGTTTTCTTTGCTTTGGTTTATAGGTGACATCAGTTCAGCTTGAATATCCACTAAGTGGCTCTCATTGAACACAAGAAATAAGTTTATGATATCAAGGATGTAGCACTGTCTTACTGCAACTGAGATTTCAAATGTAATATATTTTGATATGTCAGAAGACGTTAGATTGTTGGTTGAATGGTGACCATTGTCAACTACACAAATATCTGGTCCCTTATCGTCCACTAGCCTAAATAGATAGATTACATTTAAAATACACTGATAAAAATACAAGCTGTGGTACAAGACAAGCAAAGCTTTCATCAAAAGCAATCTTCAACATTACCAGTTCATATAACCATTATTTTATCATGGTGATTCTAACATGAGGTAAGTCAGTGACAATTGATCTAATAATGATATCTCTCTTTATATAAATGAACCACACTAAAACCCTCAGGGTATAAATGACACAAGGTTGAAGCTGGATATGCAATCGCTACTGTTATTGTACTATTTAGGCATTAAATCCAAGTTACTGTGAGAGGTGAGGCTGAAACATAATTAGAAATTAAATCAAAGCAAAATGTAAGTGTACAAAGTCTTTACTGTCTGATTCAAACTTCTAAGTCAAAAATATTTTGTATACTAAAGAAAATATTAAAGCATATTCTATTTATGCCCGTCTATCCTTTTGGATTAAAAACATTTTTAAAAATACACAAAAAAAGCATAATGAATGCATAAAAGAACAGCAGAGGCTGCAATCCTAAATAGAATGGTATTGACTCTGCAGCACAAAACAGGCCATTCAGCCCAACGGGGCTGTGTCACTGACTATGCTGCACATGAGCCTCCCTCATTTCATCTTTCTCTAACTGGTTTGGCGTATGGCTCCAACATTCTTGGACAATGCGGACAGCTTCTGTATCAGGCTCAGCTGAAACAGCCTGAACACAGTTTGGAATCAATTGGTGGGAAATCTGTGCACATTGATCTTTGGTCCTTCCAGTGCACAGCTTCAGGGGTGCATCAGGAATTCAG
This sequence comes from Chiloscyllium plagiosum, assembly GCF_037043375.1. Classification (NCBI taxonomy): domain Eukaryota; kingdom Metazoa; phylum Chordata; class Chondrichthyes; order Orectolobiformes; family Hemiscylliidae; genus Chiloscyllium; species Chiloscyllium plagiosum. The sequence continues at coordinate 64,647,840 of NW_028270155.1, read as the reverse complement.
GTACGGAGGCCACATCCTTTTCTATCTGTGATGGAAGGTTATGGGGCCCTTGTAGAATTCCCTGAATACGTCCCTGGTGTGCTGCTCTGAGCTAGGAAATTAAAGATGAAAGTTTAACATTGTGATTCAGAAAGAGATGGCAGCACATTTCAGTTGTCTTCATTCAGGGATTGTATTTTTACTTGTCTCGCTGACCGTGTGACTGGGCAATCGTATTAACATGCAGTACCACAGAAATACGAAAAAGCCTGCAAGCAAAACAAACTATTTCAGAAACTTGTTCCAGTATTTATGTAAAGTATATTAACATTGGTAAGTATACTTTTCATCATTCATAATGCCACAAGTTAACTAGGAAAGAGCATGCTGGGAAATGTGCCTCACTGTTCCACAAGCTGTCACAAAATATATCAATGTATATAATCCCAAAAGGACCACCAAGGTGACAAATTTGCCTGACTGCTATTCCACCAGGTTTCACCTCAACCAGAAAGTAAATATTTATTGTAACACACAACTTTAATAACACCAAGGAAAACTATACCCATTCAAACTCACCAAACCACACACACTCAATAATGACAAAAGAACAATGCTTTAAGACAGATACTCCAGACACAAAAAGGTTATAGGTAAACAAAATTCTGAAGATTAAAGGTCTACACCACAAGGTAGGATTTTTGATTTTTGTAATGATACACTGAAGTCTGTCAGGTGATACCATCATTCAGAACAACGGCCGATCACGAGAATTTTGGTCTTCCTTTGTATGAATTCTTTCTTTTTCGCTTCCTTGGTTTTTTTACTGTCATTTTCCTGGGAGGGGTGGGTGTGGAGGGAGGGAGGACTAGTCACTTTCTCTCTGCAGGCTTTGGGCGTTGTTTCCCCTGTCTGCTGCTTTTGGCTCAACCAATCAGAAGGCTGTTGTCAGCCAGATTGTGCTTAACTCAGAAAAATTCTCGATGCTGTTCAGTCTCCAATTCTCCTTCCTATCGCTTCCAAAAAGTAGCATTGTATTGTACAGGTTAACCAAATGCAACATTTGGTTTTCAAGTTGCAAACCTCTCCTGGCATTCCAGGCATAGCAGTCCAACTTCTGTTTCAGGTGATTGTTGGAAAAATTAAATATATGTCGTCTCTTACCATGTTTCAAAAGTTTTATAATTATTTTTGAGATGACTGATGTTAGTTTGATGCCCTGTCACAAGGAGTATCATTCCATTAATAGATTTACTTTGGTAGATTAATTTTAGTCAAAAACCAAAGAACTGCGGATTCTGTAAATTGGAGACAAAAATAGAAATTGCTGGAAATGCTCAGCAGACCTGGCAGCATCTGTGCAAAGAAATCAGAGTTAACATTTCGGGTCAAGTGAACTTTCCTTAGAGGTTAATTTTGGTGCTCATATAGTTATGAGTTATTAATCTCCACACTAAGAATGGTGGCTTTAGGATTATCTCTCTCCTATCCACCAATGACTTTCTTTATTTGTCCAGACTGGCTCAGGCTTTGCCAGTTTTACACTCTCCCAGTGTAGAATCATGAGACTTCAACTTCATGTCAATCACTACAGGGTTTGAGCACTTGATAAGTGGGGAAATGACAGATGCAGATTAGTATCAAGACTAGAGTGGTGCTGAAAAAACACAGGCAGCATCCAAGGAGCAGGAAAATCAACGTTTCAGGCAAAAGCCCTTCATCAGGACTCTAATCTCCAGCAAATGCAGTAGCCACTTCTGCCTACGTAGAACATAGAACAATACAGCACAGAACAGGCCTTCGGCCCACGATGTTGTGCCGAACATTTGTCCTAGCTTAAGCACCCATCCATGTACCTATCCAATTGCCGCTTAAAGGTCACCAATGATTCTGACTCTGCCACTCCCACAGGCAGCGCATTCCATGCCCCCACCACTCTCTGGGCAAAGAACCTACCACTGACATCCCCCCTATATCTTCCACCCTTCACCTTAAATTTATGTCCCCTTGTAACACCCTGTTGTACCCGGGGAAAAGGTCTCTGACCGTCTATTCTATCTATTCCCCTGATCATCTTATAAACCTCTATCAAGTCACCCCTCATCCTTCGCCGTTCCAATGAGAAAAGGCCTAGCACTCTCAACCTATCCTCGTACGACCTATTCTCCATTCCAGGCGACATCCTGGTAAATCTCCTCTGCACCCTCTCCAAAGCTTCCACATCTTTCCTAAAATGAGGCGACCAGAACTGCACACAGTACTCTAAATGTGACCTTACCAAGGTCCTGTACAGCTGCAACATCACCTCACGACTCTTGAATTCAATCCCTCTGCTAATGAACGCTAATACACCATAGGCCTTCTTACAAGCTCTATCCACCTGAGTGGCAACTTTCAAAGAGCTATGAACGTAGACCCCAAGATCCCTCTGCTCCTCCACCTTACTAGGAACCCTACCGTTAACCCTGTATTCCGCATTCTTATTTGTCCTTCCAAAATGGACAACCTCACACTTGACAGGGTTGAACTCCATCTACCACTCCTCAGCCCAGCTCTGCATCATATCTAAGTCGCTTTGCAGCCGACAACAGCCCTCCTCACTATCCACAACTCCACCAATCTTCGTATCGTCTGCCTAGATACAGATTAGTACCAACTATTGTACAGAACTGCACTAATGTGTTACTTCATCAGCTCAATTAATTGCATTCTGCTCTAATTTTTAAATTCTTTAACAGAGTTTGTTAAAATCAATTAATAACTTATATTGTAACTTTATTTGTCTGGTCAATACATACAGTCCCAGTAATAGTCTGACTGACCTTGGAGAGGGTTGAGGATGCAGAACAGGTACATTGCAGTTACACTCTGAGGTCCATATGAGAAGAAAGCTACGCCATAGGTAATGCCCAGTAGACAGGTCAAGCCGAGTACAGTGATTACACTCTTTCTATCTCTCCCTTTCGATCTGAACACCTTCACACCCACAATTAGCAGCACGATTGAGTTACTCAGCAACACAAGTGCAAAATATGCAATATTTGTAACATAATGCACTGTCCGGTTTTTTATCCAACACCTGTTGAGAGGACAGAAAAATATTTTAATTAAGATCCCTAAAATTATCCGAAGAAGAGTTTTGTGCAGAATGAGGTGATGATGTAATATTCATCCAAATTGGGAAGTGCACGTTTCAATTGGTCAATCCTGCTGCAACAGAGAGGGGGGTGGGTGGGTCGGCTCGCTCAGTTGGCTGGCTGGCTTGTTGACAATGTGAAATGACAACAATAGAATGGGTTCAATTCCCATCCAGGCCATGGTTAACATGAAGGTCTTTCCTTCTCAGCCTCATCCCTTAACTGGAGCACAGTGACTCTCAGGTTAAACCACCACTAGGTGTCTCTGTCTAATTAGAGAGCATGATTTGGATTAGAGAGCAGCTCTGTGAGAACTCACATGGAGAAACTACCTTTTCGCTCTGATTGTATCTTTGTTTTCTATTTTAGCAGCTAGTGGTTAATGTGTTCATTTAACATTTCTATTTGCAGCCTTTTCACAAAATGATTAACTAATTGAACAATTTGAAGGTGTTAAATAAGTCAACAATATTCACAAAGCACTAGCTGTCTGTACAAGATATAAACAAGAGTTTTACCAAGTAAAAGATAAATGATTCAAGCTGTGACGTATATTGGATCACAAGCTGTATTTACAACTCCATTCAAGCAGTCCCTGTTATACAGAAGCTGAGAAATGACAGTTCAAAGAGTGAATATGACATTTTGCTGGCTGCTGTTTTATCACCAGAAATGACTCATTTATATAAAACAGTTCAATAGTTCAGGTAAAATAATGTACAGAGCAATGTTAGACTGTTGTGGCTGTAAGAATAATTTTTGGTTTCCCAAAACTCCCTTCATTCATTTTATATTGACAAGTGAGGATTTGTAAGTGGCCTTCAGCGGTTTTTATTTTTTGGCAAAAGTGCTTCACAGAGACAAGAGAATGAAGAGGTCAAAAAGCCAAAGGACAGATTTGGAGGAATGATAAAAAGTTTAGATATAGAGATTTTTTAAAAGAGTTTAGTGAAAAAAGAAGTGAGTTAGAGAGTCGGAGGGTCTTCAAGAGGTAATGCTAGAGAAGGATGAAGCAAAGGGAGTGAGGAGTACTCAAAATAATTGTTTAGGAGAGTTGTAGGGAGGGAGATGTTTTCAGAGATACAAGGAGGGCAAAGGTCATCGGGTGTTTAATGCGAGGATCGGAATCTTATATCTGAGAAGGAGGAAGACCAGGAGTTAGTGTGGATTAGTGAGGAGGAGGGAATGTGGATAATTAGGACTTGGTGCAGAAAAAGAAATGACTGCAGAGTTCTTGATGAGCTGAAGGACACAGAGATGGAGAAAGGGAGGCCGTTAGAAGAATATTGGAATAGTTGAGGCTGGAGGCAACAAAGATATTTGAGAGTTTTAGCAGCAGATGGGCTGAGGAGGAAGGGGAACCTAGGGAGGTACAAGTACAGGCAGACAGCTTAGTGTCAATGATGGGAATCTTTAAAGACAATGGCATTGGACAAAAATTAATTTGCATTTGGTGAAGTACGTGTTCAGAAGTGGAAGTCATTTTAAAAAGATAACTCGTATATGACTAACTTGATTGAGTTGCTTAAAGTAACAGCAAGAGGTGATGGGGATATATGGACTATCAAAATATTTGTTAATCTATAACATAGTTGATTGCAAAATTAAAGGCCCTGGACTTAAAAAGGTCAAGTGACAACTAGAATGCAAATGAAAGAAAATAGAGTAGGAATTGACAGGCGTTTGACAGAGTAGTGGAAAGTGTCTCATTGTTGAGTTCTATGGAGTACACAGTGCTACATGATGTCTTTTTTTATTATTGAACTGGCAGTAACATAGACGCTTGCAGTGAATGTGCCTAATGATAGAGATAACATGACAACAGCAAGCTATGAGGCCCATTAGAATGGCATTGTAATTATATCTGAAACATTTTCTTTTCACACAAAAAGGTCTCAAAAATCAGGGCATAATCACTTACACTGTGTTACCAAAATTATCCGTGACATATATAACTTTTCTCATGCTTTAGAATGTTGCTATTCTTGGCAGACTGTGAACATGCATTGCACATGTAGTCTTTAAATCAGGCTGGTCTTTTAATGATACATGTGTGCTTTGCCTTTATCTGCCCATCTGGGCGATGTTCCTTCTCTGGGAAACTTATTGTTGCTGCAGTAACTGCTGACTCATTGTTGTGGTGCTGTACATTTCTGGGACTGAAGTTGATTTAGTTCCATGCAGACATTGAATGCATGTTGTTCTGATTGGGCCACCTTCTGTGAAAGTGCAACTTTCCCAGTTTTGTGTGTGTGTGTGTGTGTCTGTGTTTGCAATGGTATATCTGGTCATTCACTTCCATTGTGTATGATCACGGTGAAAACTGCTCAGTTTGAGTCCTGAGCTTCCACAATGACTGGCTTTTATGGAAAGTTTTGAAGGTTTGTACCCTGACTGATTCTCTAATGCTCGAGATGACAATGATTTAGCAAAATGAAATGGCATAATTTACAAAGGGAATACAGTCATTATGCGAAAGGAGTTGATGGGGGAAAGAGAGAGAGAGAAAGAGAGAGAGAGAGAGAGACACTGACGCATATTGATGTAAGAAATGGATTCAAATTAGAGGAAGGCAGGAGGAGGGCTTTGCTGGCCAATCATCAGAAATGAAATCAAGCACCATGTCAGTCAGTGTTGTGTTTGTAATGAGCAACAGGCGAAACAAGCTAAAGACTCACGGATGGCACAGGTCATTCCATACAGATTTTGATGAAGCTGCAAGAGGATGTTTTCACTCTCACAGGAAATGATGACAGGGAGGTAGAGCAGCTGACTTCAGTGAGACTGTGGAATGCCTGAAAGAACCCTTCCGTTGGTTGCAGTATTCCTGACATTGTGGTGAGTCACATTGACCTACAATTCATGAATGACGTATTGGGCCCTTTGATAAAGGATTGGGAAAACCAACATCACGCGTCATCTCCTTATTGTCCCCAGACAAATGGAAAGGCTGAGATTAAGTGAAAATCACAAAATGCATCCCATAGAAATCAAGCCATTCCAGCACAGATATACAAGGCAATTCTTGAGAGGAGAAACACCCTTACTGAAGGTGTGGGATGTAGTCCAGTCACATACCACCCAACCCATTCTTCAAACTGCAAAAAACCTACTGAAGCCAGAAGTAGTAATAGACATGAGTAATGAAATCAAAGTGAAATAGCAGAGAGCCAAATTTCATTTTGCTAAAGCTGCCAAATCATTGTCAGCTTGAGCATTACAGAGTCAGACAGGGTACAAACCAGTCCAGTAAAGCTAGTTGCTGTGGAAGCCCAGGACTCAAATCAAACAGTTTTCACCTTGATCATACACAATGGAAGTGAATGACCAGATATACCATTGCAAACACAGAGACACATACACAAAGCTGGAAAAGTTGCACTTTCACTGAAGGTGGTCCAATCAGAAAAACATGCATTTGATGTCTGCATGGAGTCAAATCAACTACAGTGCCAGTTTTTGCAACATCAGGAATATCCTTCATGGTTTCAGACTGTCCTATAATCGTTGCTTCTTGCAACATTTCAGGAGTTGCATCTAGTTGGGAAGTGTGCTTCATAAGCAAGGTGCTTATCTGTCAACTTCAAAATCTTTGCTGAGTTGATTCTGTCTGGAGCATGTCAAGCTGCAGTTTCGTCATTGGATCTGGAAAATTTCAAACATGGTGGCTCAGTGGTTAGCACTGCTGCCTCACAGCACCAGGGTCCCAGGGTCAATTCCAGCCTTGGGTGACTGTCTGTGGGGAGTTTGCACATTCTCCCTGTGTCTGTGTGGGTTTCCTAAAGATGTGCAGGTCAGGTGCATTGGCCTGCGTGCTGGGTGCATTAGTCAAAGGGAAATGTGTCTGGGTAAGTTACTCTTCGGAGGGTTGGTGTGGACTTGTTGGGCTGAAGGGCCTGTTTCCACATCATAGGGAATCTAATCTAATTTTCATAGTGAGTGCTGCTCTCACCAGGATGTCAGTATTTACTTGAATATCATGTCCAGATGATGCCTCAATAACCAAAGTAACATTCTGCAGGCACTTTGGAGCAGACAGTAGCTGTTGGAGGAAACTCTTTGAAGTGGCTCACGGATAAACCTGTCCATTATTTTATATGCTCCAAGTAGATTTTGACAAAAATGTTCACAAACAAATACAATGGTCAGGCATACTTTCTTGAGTGTAGCATCATTCTGCTTGTCTTAATATCCTCGATGTAAATGTATGTCTTTGCTGCATTGGGGTTGCTCCGGGTTCTGGCTCAGTCTTGACGCACTGCAGGGTAACATCATCATTTTTGTCATTATTCTTTAACACAATAGCTACTATCACTGGTAGTTTGATTTCAGCGGATGCTGAGTTTTGTTCTATGCCCTGTGTTTTGTACCACTGTGTGTCCTTGGCAGTGAGTTGGTGTCATGATTCACACGTTAAAGACAAGTTGTGCAAAATTTTGCTAAGCAGGTGATGAATCCAACAAATTGCAGCCCTACATTTATTTGCATTGTTCATTGCCTCACTGCTATAACTTTCACTTTTTCAGGACTCAGATGAAGACGATTTGATTTAAATACATCAACCATGTACATGACTTTGGGTACGTTTAATTACAATTTTTTTCTTGGTCGGTTTCAGGTTCATCTGTTGATCTCTGTCAAGCAGGCACATTTTCGAATGTGGTTAGCAATAGTTTCTTCCACTGAGTCACTATATCACCATAAATCAGCAGATTATCCACTATAATTTACATTGCAGAAAGTTTACTAATTATTTCATGCTCTTTGGAAGTGTGAAAATGTCAACCAGCACATACAACCATTTGTATCACCGGAGTGGTATCCAAAACTTGGTTAAGAACCTATTGATTTAATTGGCGTCACTTGATTGCAACTGTCCTTCACTTTCAAGTCAAGATTTTTGCCTTGGCAAGTTGTAGATAAATCGCTTCGATGGAATATGATGTGAGATTCGCTCCAAGCTTTATTTAGTCCTTTTAGATTGAAGCACGCACTGAGTGTTCCTAGTTGTTACACCGGCTATCACGCCTTATGTAGGTGTTATCACTTTCTTGATTACTCCCTTCTTCACCAGCTCATCTGTCTTGTCTCTTAGGCTGGACTTGAGGGCTGCTAGGACTTCCTGTGGCAGATGCTGAATTAGTCATGCATTCATATCTACTTTGAGATGATAATCTTCAGAAAGACACCCTAACCCTGTAAACACATTGCTATACTCCTCTGGAATTTCTCCCAGTTTAATGTGTTGTGACATGTTGAGGATTACCATGCTTGCTTGCTCTGGCTGTGACGAGAGGCTACTGCTTGCTGCACATATTTATTCTTATCTTTGCATTGGGCTCTCTGAATAATCTGTCCTTTCACTATGAGTCTGGTGCTACCACATAGTCTCAATGTTAGTTTTGAAAGCTTCATTACTGCATCACCATGTTGCCATTGAGAGTAGAAAAGCTGTCAGTTTTGGTTTGATTCCCTTTCATTTCGACCAGGGCTGGGTCTTACCCAACATTTCAGCTGTAGTCAGTTTCTTTGTTTCTTTCCAGTAGCTTTTGATAACTCTGAACATTCCTGTGTTCCTCTTTTTGTAGCTATGCCTCTATGCAACCTGTTAACACTTAATCTCAGCTCCACTTCTGACACCATTATATGACTTCAATAGTGTCTGAGCCGTGTATTTTTTTAACTAGTTGTAAGATGGATGTCAGCTGTGAGTATGCTCATGCTAAAGGTTACATAACTATGGCACGCTTGGAGGAATATTAATACAGTACTGCATTTTTATCCCAATTAATGGTGTTCCTGGTGAGTCAGTATTTTGCCTCCTCTTAATACACTAAATCTATATACTGGCTGTCACAATTTCAATGATTGCAGTTGATATGAACCGCTGAAAGTAAACTGCAAGGAGGAGAAAAACAGTCTTCAGGACGACATAGACACACTGGTGAAATGGGCAGCTATATGACAGTTGAAATTTCTGGAAAGGAATAAGGAGAGGCAATATAAACGTATTGCAATTGTGAAGAGAGTGATTGTTTCTAAAGGGACTTTGGAAATTGAGGCTGTTTGTGCACTGCATTTTGCAAATGATAGATCAAATTGAAGAGAATGATGAAAAGATACTGTTTTTTAAATTGCTAGTAAATAATTAAGACAATAATGAAGTACGGAAGCAAGGAAATTATTGAAAATTTATATAATGGGTTAAGCCCAGTTATAGTCCTTGATTCAACTCTGAGCACCAGACTTCAGGAAAGATATTGTGGCCATGGAGAGGGGGCAGAAGAGTACTGTACTTGGATTGTACTGGAGATCAGAGATTGCAGTTACACAGTGAGACTGGAGAGGCTTTGGGTTGTTTCCTCTGGGCCTGAGTTGAGGAACCCCTATGAGGACATTGGATAGAGATGTTGAAGATAGAGTCAATAAATGGGTAAATTGTTTCTCAAGGTAGCATGGTCAATAAACATTGTAAGTGGCAAACAAAGTCAACAGGAAGACAAGCTTTCTTACACAATGGATTGTTGTGATTTGAAAGCATCATGGAAGCAGAGAGTAACTTTGAAAAGAGAATTGAATAAACACCAGAAAGGTATAGTACCTGCACAGCCATGGAGAAAGTGGAGCAAAGTAGGATTAAAGGATTTGGCACAGGGATGATGGGCCAAATGGCCTCCTCTGTATTGCATTATTCTATTATTTAGTAACTGAAGTACTAAAACTTACATGTCAGTCGTGTTGTAATTACCATTGACAGGAATTGAATACCGGCCATAATTGTCTGTGTTTACTGCAATGATGATTAAAATTACAGCAGCTGGGAATCCTGGGAATACACATGAACAGTTACGAAGAGTTACTGGAGGTGAAATTGCATTGTAGCAGCAGAACACAATGGTGTCATAATGAATTAACAGCTGATGTTTCACTGTATCTCCTCTTTTCCATTGGAACTTACAGAACAATTATTCAAACTGCTTTTGAAGACTTGTTTCCTAGTCTCAATGTTGTTTTGTTCAGCTTGAAATGAAAACCCTTGATTATATTTGTCAGAATATAAACTGAGACAGTGTGAGACAAGCTGCTGAATTCACTCAGAGCCCCTGCTGTGTAGCTGATATATAAGAATTTCACTCCCCCTAGATTCCACTATACGGGAGTGTCAGACACACAAAGAGGTCACTGACGTTAAGACTCAGACTTCAGATGTTGGCAGGTTGCTGTGGGGTGCTGTGCTGGGAATGTTGAATACAGTTGGCAGGGCTTCTACCCAGCATGGAGCTGCCCCCTGACTCTGACTGTTTTTCTGCTGAGTAATGTGAGTACAGTCAGAAATGAGCTGCCTGCTGTGTTTTGGGGAGTGGTGACAGATTGGAAAGTGAAAGTTACTGTCAGAATCCTTCACTTCCTGCTTCAGCAACAAGAAGGTGGCAGCTTTCGGAAGAAAACTTGTTCTTTGGTTTAAAATACCGTGCTGTGTGTATGGTCATGCTTGGCACATATTGACATGTGTCTCTCAGTGATGACTCTGCGGTAGTTCAACCTTGAACCTTTCAGCACTGAATTTAGATTCCTAACACCCAGCTTTCAATCAGAGACACAGTTCATTGCTGGAGAACTCTCTCCAATTAATCAATAAAATCAATCCACCTATTAACACCATTAATTCTACTCTCCCAAGAGGGAATAGCTTCTTTTATCATTGCATGCTTATTGGTTATAAACCTGGACTATCAAACGTCACTCCCATTCTCAGTTTTCTGTCTGGGTTTGACTCTGTTCCCTTGCCAATTAAGATTCCTAGTTTCACCAACTTTGATCCTTAATCACACTTGATGTGAAATTTCATAGAGATTTTCTCCTGTTATTTTGACAAGTACAGCTAGAACTACTAAAGAATAACTGTTTTACACTTCAGTTCTTTTTCATTGTAACAATGAAATCAGGGTGGCTCGGTGGCTCAGGGTAGCACTGCTGCCTCACAGCACCAGGGTCCCAGGTTCAATTCCAGCATCGGGCAACTGTCGGGTGGAGTTTGCACATTCTCCCTGTGTCAGCTTGGGTTTCCTCCGGATTCTCGAGTTTCCTCCCACAGTCCAAAGATGTGCAGGCCAGGTGAATTGGCCATGCTAAATTGCCCATACTGTTAGGTGCATTGATCAGTGGGAAATGGGTCTGGGTGTGTTACTCTTAGGAGGGTCGTTGTGGACTTGTTGGGCTGAAAGGCCTGTTTCCACGCTGTAGGGAATCTAATCTAATCTAAAAGTTGTTGCCACATGAGAATCAGACCATACATTTATAAATAACTCAGTGACAGAATACTTCACACTCACCCCAGCCGAGAAGGCAGAGTTTCAGCATGTAAAACCGAATGTAAATGTTGAAGACTTTGATCAGCATAAGGTACAGGTGAAATGCTTCAATTCCCATCCATGTAAAACTGCAAAGCAGTGAGTAATGCAGCAGGGCAGCAATGGCTTTACACAGCTCATCAGTGCTCTTGGAACTGAACACTGTGCTGGTTAAGAAGCTCACATTGAGAAGAAACAAGGCAGCAGAGAGATTCACGTGGATCTGGATGGAAGCTTCCTTTTGTCTTTTTCTGAACGAAGGGAAAAGAACCAGCATTTAGGAGACAATAATGCAAGCTGATAAACATTGACTGAGAAGACTTCCTGCATCTGGAGATGTCTGAGCATGAAGCCTATGGCTGTTTCTTTTCTGGTCAATGATGAGTCTGTCATGCCTCAGTGTGGATGCACCCTCTATGGTCCTCAAGTCCTGGAGTGGGACTTGAACCCAGAGCTGCTAACTCAGAGGTAGTGACACTGCTCACTGCAGATACAAACTCTGACCATGACATACTGAGGTACAATCTGAAAGTAAAGTGAGTCATCACTCAGCTACAATACTCTTAGAATTAATATCAAACATTAAAACAGAAGTAAGCTTTGTTTAATGAACTTGCTGTTGTGAATTACTCATGAGCTCTATCTTCAAGGAGACATTTGTTATATATTGTGATTGTACAGTGAGATCATTGAGAATGGCTTCTTCTACATGAAATTTTATGTTTGATGATTAATGTTCCTACCTGAGAATAAAGTGGATGATTAAAGTAATTGCTGTGAAAATGCCAGAAACACCACAACCAATCTGGGTGATGGATGTTAGCGATCTCAATGTCTTCTCATCCAAGTGTTGGTTCCCATCGATTTGCTTTATAACAGAAAATGAGACCATTGACATGAGGATTGGGTAATGTTTTCTTCAACTGAGTGACACACCCGACTTTCACTGCACTTTCCCTCACCTCCGGGTTGGGGTCCCCCTGTGATATCTACTCATCTCCTGTTGAGAAGCCACACAAACACCTGACCTAAGGCCAGGTCAGTCTGAAAGCAGCCACAATGATGTGCACACTCTGAACAATTCTCTTTTCTACTCTGAGCTGCTGGGCCTCCACACAATCCCCAGAACGACAAGCTCCACATCAGATACTCAGCACCTGGAGAGTAATGGGAGAATAGCTCATGTCCATATTCTGATGCACTGCTGTTGACTTAGTTCATTCTGGGATTGTTGAGCAAAACCAACATTTATTTCTAATCCTCCTTGTTCCGTATAACTCAGAGCCTTGCTAAGGTACTGATGGTGGTTAAGAAACAAGCATGCTGTTGTGTTATTGGAATCACTACTCATAACAAAGCAGGCAGTTCATTGTCTGCCTGAACTAATTACCCAGAAAGCCAAAAACAGGCAGGGGCCATCTTCATAGAAATAGACCATGCAAGGAAGGCAAGTTTCCTCAATTCCCTCAAGAAAAAATTGTTACAAGGATAATTGGGAATGAAAGTCGATGACTAATGTCATTTGGCAGCTGAAAAAAGGCAATGAGGTATCAGAACATATAACTGGAACAATTCGATGTTAAACTAGAAGTCTGTCCATACTGTGTACAAGACCCTGGTCTGGTCACATCTCACTGACTGTTTTAGGTTTGGTCCCCTCAGATAGTTAGGGAGATTGAGTCCCTGGAAGAGGTTTTGAGGACAGCTACGTTATTGACATGGAGTCTGAGGCTGCATGGAGATCAGAGCAAACTGAGCAAACTGGGTCTTCCCACTTTGGAAAAGTGCTGCCATTGAGGGGATATGATGAGGACTGGGAATTTTCCCAGAGCTGCTCCCTCAATCAGTCTAATGGGTTCGGGCAGAAATCACACTGCCGCACATAAAACGGGCTTTCACCACATTTCTGGAAAAGTTATGGCATCAGAACAGAAGCCAATTCAATGAAACTCCTAGTCCTAATGGTGACAATCCTGGTGGGATAGGCAGTGAAGATGATGCTGGAGGTGGGGTGGGGGGGCAGGGGGGATGACAAGAGGGAGGGTGGGAATCAGTATGGTTTATAAAAACAGACACTTGGGTTACATATTCAGAAATCACCAGCACAAATGGGAAGTGAGAGATTTACTGCAACCAATCCATAGGGAGCTGGATGAGTTTTGGTGAGTGGGAGACATCTTGATCTGCCCAAGGTGAGTGGATTAACAGTGATTGTGACATCAGTTGTCATTGTCTCATGGACCTATCAGGGTCAGTGTCTAACTTCCCAAAGCTCCTCCCTCAAATTTGGATTCTCCCTCAGATTTAATTTCTCTTGCCTCCCCGTAAAGATGGAAGAAAGGAATGGGGGGAAATGGATTTGAAGCTGAGTAGCTTGCTGCCTGTTGGGATGGGATTGTCTTAATAAAACAAGTCGATTTTCTTGTCCATTTTTGCATTTTGATATGCATTGAAGGATTATTGGTGTGAAAGTTGGTTGATCGCAGCCAAAGTGGAATAGGCCAAAAGATACAAAATATTGCATTACATTGACCCTACCAGCAAGACAGCAAAGAAAGTCAGGTGATTGCATCGACAGATGACTTCATTGACTGTGTTTTGTGTTGTGCAGCCAGAATCGTTCCAGTGACCCTCAGCTGTGTTCCCTGCAATAGAAAGGGGCAGCACTGAGAACTCAATCCTTGGGTCCAGCATAATTGAAATCTTTGATAACATGACCCTTTTTGTTACCATTTTGTTCTAACTTCCAGAAGACACATTTTGGAATGGCCTTTACCTAGTATGAAAGAAATGATAAATCTTTATTACCTTTAACATAAACATTTAAAAGGCATCTGGATGGGTATATGAATAGGAAGGGTTTGGAGGGATATGGGCCAGGTGCTGGCAGGTGGGACTAGATTGTGTTGGGATATCTGGTCAGCATGGATGAGTTGGACTGAAGGGTCTGTTTCCGTGCTGTACATCTCTATGACTCTAAATATTTCCTGTTAATCAATTGAATAATGAAAAGTGAAAAATGTCCTTACCGGTGATGATTTGTTAAATACAATTATCACAGGGTCCGTCAGATTATCAAATGTTCCATTCCCCACTTGAATTCCAACCACCTTATTTAGAATAGTTTGATTTTTAACCTGAAAAGATATACATATAAATTGTCGCAGAATGTCTTATTAAAATCAAACAAAGAAACGGAATGGACAGCAGCCCAATTTCTGTGTAAAGTCAGACTCTAAGAGCTATAGTTGAATGTACACAGTGTAGGCGGGATATTGCAGTATCGATTGGGCATTAGATATCTGAAACTTGAAAGGAAAAGAGGATATTGATGCCTTTCCATCTGCTTTGGTGTTATTTGCAAACTTGGCAATGGTACACTCATGTTCCTCATCCAAGTCATTCTTACATTGTAAATAAGTGTGGCCCAGCACTGATCCTTGTTGTACTCCACTAATTGCAGAATGCAATCCTGAAAACCCACTTTTATGCCAACTCTCTGTCTTCTATTCACTAACCAATCCTCTATCCATGCTAATGTATTATCTCGAACATCTTGTCTTATGAAATAGCCTTGCGTGTGGTACCTTATCAAACTCCCAACTGCAGGAGCATGAAGGGATGTTAGCTGCTTGAAATGATACCCTGGATAATCTTTGGTTGATTACAGCTATTGTGCAGCACTGGGACAGTTTTCTTCATGGCAGATTGCTATCTAAATCCAAACTGTTATTGTTGCATTGAGTGACCCTATTGGAAATCTAAAGCTTGAAGCTGTCACTCCCTGTTGTCCACCAGAAAGGTAGTATTTAGATGCTTTCTAATTAACCTGTTTAGAACATTATTACACACCTTTGGAGCAGGTTGGACAAGAACCCAGGCCTCCTGGCTCAGAGATATGCCACTATCACTGCACAATAAGGTGATGTATATGTTTACTGTCATACAAACGTATCAGGTACATGCTCTGTGGAGTGATGCATTGCAATGTGACTGATATTGTTGGCCCTCTGAAGTAGCCTGAAGCAAAATGTTTGACAAACATGATTGTAAGCAACGATTGTCCTTTTATTCCATTCCCTCCCCCACCCCCGATATACTCTGCTCATGTTACTCTGCTCGGCCTCGGAAACCTCAGCATTCAAGATGATGTACTAACCTAAAACACAAATAAATATCTGCTCAAAGCATCAATTTAGCACAGCAAGAGTTCAACAACTGTTTAAATAATGCACAAAAAGAATTAAAACCATCGCCTCAGATAAAACACTCAATAAGCAACATGTAGCATGTGAAATGATAATTGATATCTTTCCCAACATTACTACATTATTTTACCACATTCTGATAAAATCCAATACTCATGACACACTGAAAAAAGTGATAACGTTACCTGGAACAGTCTTGCATCCCTGAATAATATAACTTTACTTTGTATCATTTTCATTTCAATGTTGATGTTGTCCAGGAGAGTTGGTGGCAGACTGATCCTAATTGCTGGGTCAGAGATATTCTCCTGGGTTTTACATTCAATAGAAATAATACATTTGGTTAACTGACAAGAATCTGCAATGCCATTTCCCTCTTCCCTTCAGGAGTAACCTGCTGAAGAAGTTTCAAACTTTTGGCCTTTTGTCCCACTTTAGGACTTGAGCACAAAAATTAAGGCTGACACACCAGTGCAGTACTGAGGGGGGGCTGCATTGTTGGAGGAGCTGACTTTCAGATGGGATATTAAACGGAGGTCCCTTCTACCTGCCTGGTTGGATGTGAAAGGCCCTATGGCACCATTTTGAAGAGGAGCTCAGGAGTTATCTTTCAATCAACATCAGAAAAGCAGGTAATCTGGTCATTGTTATATTGCTGTTTGTAGGAGGTTGCTGTGCATGAGTTCACTGCCCTGTTTCCTACAACCGTGTCCACACTTCAGAGAGTACGTCACTGGCTGTAAAGTGGTTTGTGACATCCAGTGGCTGTGAAAAGTGCCAAATAAATCCAATTTCTTTCTTTCCTTCCTTTTAAAAACCTGTTGACTTTAGTGGAAATTCTAACACTCGCTGTGAGAGTTCTTTAGCAGCACTCAGAGCATCTTCCACCTCACAATATGGTACCAGAGGCCTGGGGCCTGCATAGCCATCAGGGAAATGCCAGTGGGACTAGAAAATAGAAGCTGACTCACACAATCAGTGTGCACGTGCGTATGCTAAGTATGTGTATGTACAAGTGCTTGTGGCTATATGTACGTGTGCGTGTCTGCATGTTTATATGTAGTTATGCATGAATTTGTGTGTATGTGTATGTGTGATTTGTGTGGACCTATGTATGTATATATATGTGTGTGTGTATATGTATGTTTGTGTGCATATGTATGTTTATGTGCTTGTTCGCATATGTTTTGTCTTCACGTATATGCATGTGTATTGGTATACATGTATGTATGCCATGATTGTGTGTATGTATGTATAGTGGGGTGTATGTGTGTGAGTATACGAATGTGTGTGTGTGTGTTTGTCCGTGTGTCTGTATGTGTAAATCAGCGTGTATTTGCATATATTTGCGTGCATGTATTTATGTGTGTGCCTATGTGGTTATGTTTGTGTTTGTGTGTTGCGTGTATTTGTGTTGTGCATATTGTGTTTTTATGTGTGATGTAGTGTGTTTGGTATGTATGTCGCATATGTGGCATATTATGTGTGCTTTGTGTTTTTGTGTGTGATATGTATGGTGTCTTGTGTGTTTCTGAGGTTGTGTGTGTGATGTTATATATTTAGTGTCTATGTACTGCATGCACATGTGTGTATATCAGATGTGTCTTGTGTTGATGTATGTGTGTAAGGTGTGGTTTGTGTGTGTTTTGTGTGGGGCGTGTTGTGTACATATGTTTGTCCTGTGTATGGTGAGTTCCTATGTGTATGTATATATATATGTATGTATGATTTTGTGCTTATCTATATATGTGTATGTATGTTTGTGCTTTTGTGTGCATGTTTGTGTGTGTGTGTGTGTGTGTATGTATGCGATTGATTCCTTGTATGTGTATGTATGCTTCTGTGTATACATCTGTGTGTCTGCGCTTGCATGTGTAAATGTATATGTGTGGATATATTTTGCTGTGTATGCTGTGTGTGTGTTTGTGTGTGTGTGTAGTTGGTGTTTTGTGTGTTTGTGTAATGGGTGTGTTGTCTGTGTGTGTAATGGGTATGTAGATGTGTTGTGTGTGTGTGTGTCCGTGTAGTGTATGTGTAGTGGTTGTGTGTGCATTTGTTTGTGTTTACGTGTATGTGTTTAGTGGGGGGGGGTGTTTGTGAAATGTGTTTATATGTGTGCAGTGGATGTGTTGTGTCTGTTTTGAAATGTATATGTACACGTGTGGTGGGTGTGTTGCATGTGTGTTTGTAGTGCATGAGTTATGTATGCAATGTGTAGTTGGGTGTGTTGTATGTGTGTTTGTAGTGCTTGTGTTATATGCGCAATGTGTTTGTACATGTGTTGTGTGTGTGTTTGTATGTGTGTGTGTGTGCAGAAACAAAGGAAATAGGAGCAATGGAGGCCATTTGGCCCCTTGAGCCAGCTCTGCCATTCAATATGACCATGGTTGATCATCCAACTCAGTAGCCGATTTCCACTTTCTTCCCATACCCTTTGATCCCTTTAGCCCTAAGAACTATAGCTAACTCCTTCTTGAAATCATTCAATGCTTTGGCCTTAACCACCTTTTGTGGTAGTGAATTCCACAGGCTCACCACTCTCTGGATTCTCCTCATCTCAGTTTTAAATGGTCTACTCTGTATCCTCTGGTTTTGGACATCCTCATCACAAGGAACATCCTGATTTTACCTTGTCTAGCCCTGTCAATTTTTGATGAGGTCCTCCTCATCCTTGTTGTGTATGTTGTGTGTGCACATTTCTGTACAGCCACTCATCCTACCAGCAGAACTGTAACTGGGACATGAGAGGATTTCCAAACACACTCACCATATCTGGATTAGGGAACTGGAGACCTGGGAAATTTTCAGCGTCTACATTTTGAATGTAAAATAATACATTCTCTGCTTCAACAACTTGTTTTCCATCTTTACAATCTCTAAACAGTAAGTTATTTTGCAAAACTGAGACGACTCTGCAAAAGATTGGTAAAGGAAGAATGTTACTGCCCTGACAGTAATGGAGGGCTGGAGTTCAGCAGCAGTGGGCTCGGGATAACTTGCTGCATCAGGACAATTAATTTAACACAGTGCATTGGCCTGAGGCCCACACTGCACTCTAGCTGCCCGTCTGGGTGAAGGAGGTGAAGGAGAGAGGCCTGAAGCCCAGGGGGAGGCTATACAGCCGGCTCATGAGGATCTTTATCTTGAGTGTAAATACAACACTTCCTCATGGTGCAACCAGACCTGTTTGTTCATTTGGTATGGGTCTAAATGTGAGGCTGCATTCCTGATTACAATATTTCACACATTTTGCTTCCTGTTAGCATCCTGGGATCTGCCCAGTGCCTTGAGCAGCTTGCTGTAGGCCAAAGAGTGTCCTGGTTCTGCACAATGCCATCCAGACAATGCTCATTGATTACATTCTCTGCATAACATGCAGCACTCGCATGAAATAAGACAGAATGATGCCAATCAATTGGCCTGGAGATATCTGGTGGGGCCAGACCAGTTGTGCAGAGGCACTGGGTGACTTTATCAGACCCATTAGGTTTATTCACTCATTAGCCATAACAAAAACTGAGTAATTGATGGAAGATATCATTCTGAGGCCCAGAGTAGGGAAGGGATAGCTCCCAGGAAGCTCAGTTATTCAACAAGACAGTAGATGTTTGCAAATGGCAATGGGGGAGTGCTGAGGGAAGGAAAGATCAGAAGCTTCAGGAAATGCAGGATGGCACTGAACAAAGTAGGAAGACACTGCACACTCGCTGCACTTGGTAGGATTACAGATAGTGGTGTTTATCACCAATGTGATTCAGGAAAGTGACTAAATTACCTTCATACATATAAATATCATTGTTAAAACATTTTAAAAATTGTATGTTTGTGGTGATTGAGATATGATATCTGTCTAGCTGAGTAATTCCATAAAAGTACATGATTACAGCAGGTTTATTCATGATCAATTCTAAAATAGAGAGGCAGAGAAAGATTTAAAGGGCATTGTGGATGTGTTGGAGCAGAAGACCTTGTAACCAAAAAAGGTGGATGGTTAGGAGGGTGATAGTCACAGAATAAACGGTCAGCCAGTGAGGATTGAGGTGAAGAGGAAGCTCTTCACTCAAACGGCTGTGAATTTTGGAATTGTTTCTCCAACAAGCTGGGCATGTTCAGTCACTGGGAACAGTTGCAACAGAGTGGATAGATGCTGAAGGATATGAGGTGAGTGAGAGAAGGTGGAGTTGATGAAGAAGATCAGTCTTGATAGAACTGATTTGTAGAGGAGATTTAAACAGCCAACAATAAATGTGCTGAATTCTCCCCAAAATTTAGCTAAATACAAGTTTCCCTCTGTAAGCATTTGTGAGATTGCTCACAGTACTCTCTGCAATGCAGCACATTTCTAGGGCACCTAGCTTGTCCTACCTTCTCTCGGTGCTGGTGTGATAGTTAAAATATAGGAGACACCAGGTCAAGGTCAGTCAGTCTGGAGCTGTCCTGCATGGCGAATTGCTCCAGAGACAGCGGACACAGGCACGTTAACTCCATGCTTTGTGGACAAGGACCTGGAGGATTAGCAACTTTGCACACCAAAATTTCTAATCCTGTCAAACTTCTTGAACTGTGTTGTAGATGCTTTTTTTTTATATAGATATTTTTATTAGAAATTTAACATTTTTACAAGTTTACAAAAATAAACAAAACTCTCAGATATAAACATTGATATACAATTAGCTCAAATATACAATAACCATAATTTGACAAAAATAGAAAAAAAAACAAAACAAAAAAAAACGAAAAGAAAAAAAACCACAAACAAACAAAACTCAACTATCTACTAATCTAACCTACAACTAACCAGGGTGTATATTTAAGTCTCTTACATGCTCGGGATGTGTTAACATCAGATATGATAAAACCCGTATTCGTGCGGGATTCCTCCCCCGAGGGGCCGCGGACCAGCCAGGTCTGTAGTCTCAATTAAATAAAAGCCCTTGTTAGGATAGCCGAAATATCTGTATTTATGTAATTCAAAAAGGGCTGCCATATTTTATAAAATAATTCGGTCTTTCGGTGCACCATATTTGTAAGGAAGTCAAGGGGAATACATTCCATAATTAGTCTGTGCCAATTTGAAAGTCCAGGGGGGCCCTCCGCCACCCAGTTCATCAAAATATTTTTCCTTGCACAGAAAGAAAGAATAGAAAATAGTCTCTTCCCGTACGTGTCCAGGGAGGGAAAGTTCGAAAAGCCCAAGAGGAGAGATACGGGGTCCACTTTTATTTCCGTTCCTAAAATTTCTGTCAGGGTGCTTGCTACTTTAGTCCAATATCTACGGATCTTATGACAGGTCCATAAGCAATGTACAAGAGTGCCCACCTCTATTTTGCATTTAGGACACATTGGAGATGCTCCTGCCTTAAATTTTGCCAATCGAACCGGTGCTATATGGGCCCTATGAAGTATCTTCAGCTGGATAGCCTGGGTTCTGTTGCAAATAGTAATTCTTCTAGCATTTTCCCAGATATCATTCCACGTTTCTGTGGAGATTTCTAGTCCCAGATCCTGATCCCATGTTTTAAGCAGATTATCCATATCTCCCGATACTTCATCATGTAGCAAATGATAAATATTACTGACGGAAGATACCCCCACTGGTCGTAGGACACTACATTCTCTATCGGATTTATAAAGACTATCTAATAACGTAGTCTTCTTCTGTATAAAATCTCGAATTTGGAAGTATCGAAAGAGGTCTCCATTGGGTAGTCCGAATTTCTGATGCAGCTGTCCGAAAGACATCAGGACCCTATCCTTAAATAAATCCCCGAGACATGAGATACCCCTGGATCTCCAGAGTTTAAAAGTGGCATCTGTTAACCCCGGTTTGAATCCCCATGCTCCCACTATCGGTGCATAGGGGGATGTTTTATGTGAATTACCCTCATTTTGCCGAATTATATTCCAAGCCTTGATTGTATTCAGTATTATAGGGTTTTTACAGTGATCTGTAATGATTTTCCTCTTGTCTGAGAATAAAAGGTTAATAAGTGGGTATTTTACTTGAGAAGCCTCGATGTCCAACCAGATTGATTGTGGATCAGACAAGACCCAATCAGCTATATAACTTAATAGGGAACTTAATTGATATTTCCTAAAATCTGGGAAGTCCAATCCACCCCTTGCCTGTGGAAGCTGTAGCTTCTTCAGCTTAATAAGGGGCCGCCTATGGTTCCAGATAAAGGAACTCAGCCAGCCGTATAATTTACATAAAGCTGTCCTCGGCAGCATCACCGGAAGCATTCTCATAGGATATAGGAGACGGGGCAGGATATTCATTTTGATTAATGCTATTCTACCCAACCAGGAAATTGGCAGGTCTCCCCATCGCTGGAGGTCCTGCCTTATCCTTTCCAATAAATACACAAAATTAGCCTTATACAACTGACCAAATACTGGGGTAATAAAAATGCCTAAATATAAGAAACCCTCCAGGGACCAGCGAAAGGGAAAAAGGGAACCGTCCGCTAAGCGGGGTATCACAGCAAGGCCACCCATTGGCATTGCCTCCGATTTTAAAAAGTTAATTTTATAACCTGAGAATGCACTAAATGTATTAATAACTTGGATTAAGCGAGGTATGGACGTCAAAGGGTTACTGAGGAATAGAAGAACATCATCTGCATAAAGGGTAATTTTATGTTTACCTGTACCAATCCTTGGGGCCACTATATTAGGATCAGCTCGTATAGCTTCTGCTAGTGGTTCAATTATTAGCGTGAATAACAATGGCGAGAGGGGACATCCCTGACGGCAGCCCCTACCCACACTGAAGCTATCCGAGCCTAATCCATTGGTAACCACAACTGCTTTGGGATCACTATACAATGTTGAGATCCATTTGGTAAACACCTGTCCAACACCAAACCTCTCCAATGTGTAAAACAAATATGACCATTCGACCCTATCAAATGCCTTTTCCGCGTCTAATGAAACCACTACTCCTGGTATCTTTCCCTGATGACAAGCTTGAATCATATTCAGAGCCCTTCTAACATTATTGGATGATCTACGGCCCTTAATAAACCCCGTCTGATCCTCCTTTATAATATGTGGCAGTATCCTTTCTAATCTCAGTGCTAACGTTTTAGAGAGGATTTTAAAATCTACATTTAGCAAGGATATTGGTCTGTATGATGTACAATCTTCTGGGTCTTTTCCTTTTTTAAGGATAAGAGAGATATTTGCCTCTTTCAACGAAGGCGGGAGACAGCCCTGACTATATGCATAGTTATACATATCCATAAGTGGACCAACCAGTATTTCTGTAAATTCTTTATAGAATTCAGCTTGAAAGCCATCTGGGCCCGGCGTCTTACCATTTTGAAGGTGCCTAATTGCATCAACTATTTCTTGGGGTGTAAGAGGAGCATTTAGGACCGATACTTGTTCCGGAGTTAGGTCTGGAAAAGTCAAATTTTTAAAAAATGACTGCATCCTCTTCGTCCTATCTTCACAATCCTGTGATTTATATAACTCAGAATAGAATTTTCTAAAGGTCGCATTAATCTTTTTATGATCATGAGTCAAAATACCCGTACTTTCCTTGATAGACATAATAGTCTGAGGGGCCTTTTTTTTCTTTGCAAGAAATGCTAAGTATCTACCCGGTTTGTCGCCATATTCATATAACCTTTGCTTTGCAAATAATATTTCCCTCTTAGCCGTTTGAGTAAGTGTAGTATTTAGAGCTGTAATCCTTTGCAATTTAATAATAGAGGGTCTATCAGTGTATGCTGTTTCAGCCGCTTTTAAGCGGGCTTCAAGCAGACGCTGTTGTTCTCCCTTTAATTTCTTCTGGGTCGCTGAGTAGGAGATGATCAAGCCTCGCGTGTAAGCTTTGATGGTCTCCCACATCATTGACGGGTTGCTAGCTGTACCTGAATTAATTTCTAAAAAAGTTTTAAATTCTTGCGAGAAGTACTTTACAAATTTACTATCTTTCATTAAGAAGGGGTCCATACGCCAATGCCGAGGGGATGTCCCACTGTTCCTCGCCTTAGTTTCCATATATACAGCAGCGTGGTCAGAAATTGCTATATTACCTATTTTACAGGATGATATGGAATTTAAAAAAATTGAGGGGGCAAAAAACATATCAATTCTGGTGTGACATTTATGTGGATTAGAGTAGAAAGAAAATTCTCTACCCTGTGGATGAAGACATCTCCATACATCTACTAATCCTAATTCTTTGTTCAGATCCATCAATTGTCTAGATCTGGGAGATACTCCTGCAGTACTCTTGGGAATCCTGTCTATTTCCGGATCCATAATACAGTTAAAGTCTCCCCCTATAATTATATGATGGGCATCAAAAGCCATCAATTTTGAAAAGGCTTCCATTATAAATTTAAAGGGGTGTGCCGGGGGGCAGTACAAATTTAAAATCCCATATTCCTCTCCATTTATGAGAGCTTTAATCAAGATATATCGTCCAGATTCGTCTTTTATCTGCTTTAGGATTTTGAAAGGGAAATTCTTCCGAACAAGAATAACAACTCCCCTGCTTTTTGAGCTAAAAGAAGAAAAAAAGGCCTGATCAAATCCGCCCTGTCGTAATTTCAAGTGTTCTTTATCTGACAGGTGTGTCTCCTGTAGGAGAGCTATATCAACTCTTTCCTTCTTAAGATTTGATAATATTTTCTTCCTTTTAAGTGGCGAATTACTCCCCTTGACATTCCAGGTGCACCACTTAACCGATTGATCAACCATAATCCTCTGGGCCAATCCGAGACCCCTCGGGAGGGGGAACCCTATCCAGAACATCCCGAGCATGGAACATGTAAAATTTACAAAAATAAACCCTCTTTAATACACCCACAACAATACAGTAAAAAACTATTTCTAAATAATAAAAATATAAAACGTATCTAAGTGGAGACTTTCCCCCTTGTTCCCAGGGGGCATCACTTCCTCTCCAAAAATCCTTCATATCCTCTCCCAACCGATGCCCCACCCTTGACCTAGGCACTCCTCAATCAAATGAGGAAAATTCAAATATAATACAAAGCTAGAGTTAACAGTGAGCACCCCACCCCCACCCCTACCAACACCTGGGTATATTTGGTAATGTTAATACCATATATAAACATATAACTATAAAATTACCAGTTCAACAAATAATAATTAAATATGATAATACAAAATAACGAAGGGAAAAACAACCCCGCTCCTAAAGACAGAGGTAAAATCGAATAAGGTAACCACCTCCCCCCACCAACATTAACCAAATCCCCCAGCTTATATATACATATATATACATACACATACATATATATATATATATATATACACACACACATATACATACACCTCTCATATATACATAAAATAATAACAGAAAACAACTCCAAGGCGGGGGGGGGGGGGGGAGAAAATCAAATCCCTCTCCCCACCCCCCATAATAATATTAAGCAATAAGGTAAGAAAAAAAAAAGGGAGGGGATATAAACCAAAACGGGGGGGGGGGGGGGGGGGAAGGCAGACCAACATCCATTATGTCCTACAGTTTATCTAAGAGAGTCCAAGAATTCCTTAGCCTTTTCTGGTGATCCAAAGTTATATACAGATCCTTCATGGTTAAAGCGTAACATCGCTGGGTAGCGTAAGGAGTACTGTACATTTAAGTCCCTTAAACGCTTCTTCGCCTCGTCGAATGCCTTCCTCTTTCGAACCAGAGCCGGGGAAAAGTCCTGAAATAGCATGATCTTGGATCCTTTGTAGATCATAGCTTGGGGGTCTTTTCCGAGATTTCTAGAGGCTTCTAGGAGTATCTGCCTCTCCCTGTAGCTCTGCAGCCGGAACAGGACCGGGCGTGGGCGCTGGTTCGAGCCAGGCCCGCGTATTG
The DNA here is from genome assembly GCF_037043375.1 of Chiloscyllium plagiosum. Taxonomy (NCBI): domain Eukaryota; kingdom Metazoa; phylum Chordata; class Chondrichthyes; order Orectolobiformes; family Hemiscylliidae; genus Chiloscyllium; species Chiloscyllium plagiosum. The sequence goes on along the minus strand of NW_028270155.1, from coordinate 64,622,315 downwards.
CGACCCGGTAGGCCCATTCCACCCTTACCTGGCCTGATCCAGCTTGCAGATTTAAAAGTTGTGGCAGCCACTGCTCCAGGAATGCTGTAAGCTGGCCTTCCTCTTCCTGCTCGGGAAGGCCCAGCAAACGAATATTTTTTCGACGACCTCGATTATCGAGGTCGTCAATATGATTTTCCAAGGTCCGGACTCGCTGCTCGAGAGTCCGGACCTGATCCACGGCCGATTGAGCAGTTGTCTCGGAGGTCGCGGCCTTTAGCTCCGCCCCTCCAACTCGGCGTTGAATTTCTTCAATTTCACGGTCGTGCTTCTTCAGCGCGGCCGACAGCGACTCCCAACGGTTCCTGGATTCGACGATAAAGGCATCGATCTTCGAGTCAAGCTTGGAAAGCATTTCTGCAAGGCTTGCTACTGTAGGTAAGTCCCCCGGGGCGGCTGTGGACGCCTCTGCTGCAGCTGGAGAGTGTGGGGGAGGGGTTCCTGCTTGCTGAGAGCTGCGGGCTCCCTTCCCTTTAGTCATTTTAACTTAGGATAAAGTTGCTTAAATATAATATTGCACAACTAATTGAGTTACTAAACTGTTAAAAATGATTTATAAATGATTTGGTGAGCTTGGTAGGGGGTAGGTGACCCACTGTGCCCAGGTCTTGGGAGGAGCACTATAGACTCAGTCTTACTGGGTCGCCGCCATCTTGGATCCCCCGTAGATGCTTTTAAAGTGCCCAATTCACTGAGTTAAGCAACTTAGCACATGAAAATCTTCATTTTCAGCAATGTACTTAAAATCTGTTGTGGATGTATACCTGGGTAAGGTAAGCAGGTTTGAACAGCAAAATCACCATTTCCAGCAAACTTCTCCAAAATGCTGGCACATTCTTAAAATGTGCAATCTGCCCTTTTGTATCATCTAGAACAGAGGTTAAGAATCATCAAAGCCCTCCAGAGTGAAAGCAGGCTATTTGGCCCATCAAGTCCATACTGACCCTCTGAAGAGCAGTGCACCCACCCTCTCCTCCCATAATCCTGCATTCCCCATGGTTAATCCACATAGCCTGTACATTCCTGGAATCTATGGAGTAATTTACCCTGGCCAATGCACATCTTTGGACTATGGGAGGAAATTGCTGCACCCAGAGGAAAAACGAACAGACATAAGGAGAATGTGCAAACTCCAGATAGGCAGTTGCCCAAGGCTGGAATCAAACCCGAATCCCTGGTGCTGTGAGGCAGCAGGGCTAACCACTGAGCCACCATGCTGGCCTAAACTCAACTCAACCCAGACGGGAATTGTACCCATAAAACTTGGCTTAGGAGGTCTGTGCCTTACCCATTTAGGCCTCCGGGGCCATTCATGTGAAAGTCCTCGCTGGCATTGAACCCCAATAGATTTGCCAGCATTTTGGATACCATTTACTGGAAATGGTGATTTTAGTGCTCAAACTTGCTTATCTCACCACGATATGCACATTAGCTAGAAATGGCGTTTGCGATATACCAAGTTACTTATCTCACTAAGTTATGCATCTACAACATATTTTCAGGTCATGGAGAAAGTGAAGACTGCAGATGCTGGAGATCAGAGTCAAAAAGCATGGCCGATCAGGCAGCGTCTGAGGAGCAGGTGCTCATACTTGAAACATCGACTCTCCTATTCCTCGGATGTTGCCTGACCACTGTGCTTTTCCAGCACCACACTTTTGACCCATATTTTCAGGACATGCCAACTTTTGAGAAGTTTGCTCAAAATGATGATTATCTCACCCAGATATACACTTTAGTAACATCTGCAACAGATTTTAAGAACATTGCTAGAAATGGAGATGTTGGTGCGCCAAGTTACTTATCTCAGTGGGGTATGCATTTCAGTAACATCTACAAGAGATTTTAAGAAGATGCCAGCATTTTGGGAAAGTTTGTTGGATGTGGTGATTTTGGTTTTCATACTTTCTTATCTCATTGAGATATGCACTTTATCAGCATCTATAACAGATTTTAACAAATGCCAGCATTTTAGAGAGAAGAGGAGTTAGTGCAGAGGACAGCTGCCATCCACCCTCAGGACTGGCAGGGAGACCATGACATCAGATGTTGTCAGCCTGATTCAAATTCACCACCACCATCAGTGTTATTTCATCAGTTCACTCTCCGAGGAGGAATACAACTGTTTCTCTCTGCTATCTCACTCACTCTATCTCTGCAACTGTAACCACGTCCCACAAGTACAATCACTAAAAGCTGAGCCGGTCACTTTTGTCTCATTCAGTGTTGCCCTTTGTCTCATTCCTCAAGCAAATGTTGCACAGAAAGATTGCATGAGCCAAGTTGGGTGGTGGTGTTCTCAATATTTCTCTCCTCCCTCCTACCAGGAGAGCATCCTTGTCTGAGTCAGGGGGACAGTGAGAATCACGTGGTGATGCAGAAAGCTCTGTGTCTTGTTGTGGTAGATAGCATCTTTAGGAATGACCAGGAGACACAGAGAATTCCTCAAGATGATAAGCCTTTATTTGCAAACAAAAGCTGTGGCCATCAGAGCAGACAACCCTGAAAGCCCGTGAACAGCGAGCATACTCTAATGTTTATGCTGTTCTAATAGTCATGCCCTATCCCTGTTACAGTAGCATAACCAATCGCACTAAGCCTACATTACATCCCCTTAACCAATCACACTCTGCCACAATTGTCTTCTGAATTGCTGTAGACCTCATGTTGGGCCGTGTCCATCTTTCTTCACCTTTTGTCACGCAAGGCTGACTCAAGCACGCAACCCAGACATTACACTTACATAACATGCATTACTTTGTAGTTATATATTCATATTTACCATAGTCTCAACAACCAACTAAGAAACACAAGTGGAACAAGCAGCAGGCACAGGTGTTAGAGCATCAGGCAAACTGGCTCAAATGTTGGAAGACTTCACCAACTCAGTTTACATCCTGCTGCACAGGCATCCAAATATCCAGTTACATACATGGACAGAGTGGCAACTGTCATGGAAGGCCAGGTCTGGCACACTCTGTTCGACCTGCACGCTAGCTTTTTTGGTGTTAGACTCCATTTGCAAGGTAACGGGTTGGCGCAGGGAGTGGCAAGGAATTTTATCCTCACTCCAAGTACCATTTCCTCACAAGCAGACAGAGTGATGTACTCAGGTGAAGCGAAAACATACAAATGCCCTGGCGGTCTCTTCTCAGGGCACTTCAGAACTGGTTGGGACTTTCACACCATTCTCAATCATCTGAACTTATAGCTCTAAAGAAGATTCATACAGACTTGAAAAGCTAACTTTGTTTCTCTCTCCATAGATGCTGTCAGTCATGCTGAGTTTCTACGGCATTGTCTGTCTATACTTCAGAAAATTCATTTGATTTGGCAGGGAGAAAATATCCTGTGAAAGCCAGGAGGAACTTGGAACTTTAAAAATAAAGATTATATTTCATCTGTCGGTATGGTGAAGTTACCTCAACCAGCACAAGCACTATTGGAGACACATTCACACTTAAAGGAAAACTAATTACAGTTGAGTGTCCAGCGCAACTGTGTTCTACAGTGAATATCTGTTCCCTTTTCTCTTTCACGGAGTTTGATGTGCAGTTCCTTGTCAATAAGCTTTTATAGTATTTCATGTAATATACTTCAATTATTCTGCAACCCTTCTAAATTAGAGACAAAAGTAGGTTAAACACTGGAAATGCTGGTTTCACAACTGCCAAATGGTTGTTGTATTGTAGTTCCATTTCAGGAATTATATATCATTTTCAGCATTGCCCTGAGCTTTGAACATGCAACTAAACTGAATGGTGGTAAGTGACTTGCATGACTACTTCAGGAATTCAATACAAAACTTCCCAGCTTAAGATTTTGCAGCAAGAAATAATTTTTTTTAATCTTTTACATAATTTTTTAAATTAGCTGATGAAAAATAAGGAATACAAACTGTATTTGCCCCGAAAAATTGGAAAGCGATTTGCCTGCATAATATTAGAGGGAAGTCAGGTGACTGCTTAAGATTTGACACCCATCTCAGCTGAATGAGGGGAATGAGGGGAAGGTCAGAAAAAAAAATCAGGGTTATTTGCCAAATGGAGAATTTTTAAAAATGTTCATGACTTCCATATATATTTGAAATTTATTGTGTTTTGTGTTTTAAAAGAATGATTATTTACGTGTCCGGAGTGTTGTTGGTACATCTCTGGATGAATTTGTTCACTATTCTAACTGGAGCTGTGCATTGTTCACTTTCATTCAGCTGGCGCCGCAAATGTTCACAAGTCTCAGTCGGCCCTGAGTGGAGAAGGAGAGGATTAAATAATCAGGTCAATACAAATCAGATCCAGCCCTTTGAAATACCTACTGGGAAGCACTCACAGTATGATCTTGAGGTAAATCAGCTTTGTTTTACTCTGGAAATGGAATACCTTTCTCAGCTCTTTAATTGACTGGTTAACGATTCAGAGAAATTTCCAGTTTTGACTCAAATGTATCAGTGAAAACTTAAATTAAATCGGAAGCAGAAGATGTTCAAACTGATGCATCAATCAGCTTGTTAGAAATAACTTAATTTTTAATAATCCCATCACGTTACTATACTCTTACAATGATTCAAACTTTTCAAATGTTCCAAAACACTGGAATAATCACTTACTGGGTCCCCAGCCAATCTACAATCTGATAGAGGGATCATTTGGGCCAGTTTACATTAAGATCCTTATAGCCATAGCAACAAAATGGAGCCTAATGAAATGGAAAGACTGTAATGCCTCTAGTCCAGAATGCTTATGATCAATGTATCTCTGGATTTTGGAACTTTCTGGTTTATAGAATAACATTACAAACACAACTGGAGAATATCAAACTTATAAATGTTTACCTACAGCAAAAAACACTGATAAAACATTGTAAGACAGTAAAAAGTATTGCATTACTTACTGTTTCTACTCACCAAATATTGCATTGAAATGGTGTTACAGTTATTCAACTCCACTCAAAATATTTCTAGACAACATTTTTTTCTAAACATTAGATTTCAAGACTGGAGAGGCTAGGGTTTATTTCAGGTTTTATATCTCATTTACACATTCCAGACACTTGAGAGTCTAATTCTCTCATTATCCACCTGTGAGACCCTATCTTCATTCTGAAACTGGGACTTAATTTTAAGAACTCTGCATTTCCTGTATGTTTGTGTGTGGAGTGAAGTGAATTAAGGTGCAGCTCTAAGGATTTTGCTGAACCTCTTATCAGAATTTGTTAAAAATGATACGCAAAATTGCACGTGGCAGCTCAATCCAGCTGTGAATTTTGCAAATTTATACAAGACCATAACCAACAGCAGCCATCAAGCAGCCATGCTGTCCCAATAAATCAGCAAGAAGAATTGTAGTACTTAATTTTTCTGGAACAGGATCATTTCACAACCCCATTGTTCATGTTGCACACATCAGACAGCTCACTGATCATTGCTGCATTATAAAGTGACCAATGCACTAATTGGGTGCATGGCACCAGCTTCACATTGACCAGTAACACCAACAGGGCAGGGAGAGTGGTTCCTTCTACATTTCTGGCCCTCCCAGGTTGTAAGGAGTCTCTGATTAGTCCTAAATTTACACTGAGGGCGGCAACTGCATTCCATTGGTTCAGTAATAGGTTTCGGCTCCTTTATTAGGGTCAGTCTGTGATCACTGATGACAGAATATTTGTGTAAAAGCCTGTCATCCTGATAGTGCCCGGAATGAATTATTTTTGTCCCCTTTTTTGTGGAAAGGGCAAAAAGAAACAGCTGACTTTATTGGTGAAAAGGTATATCCACATCTATCATTCATAGGGAGGTAGTGATATAACGTTGCCATAGCCCTGCTCTCTCATTACAGAGAGATGACTGGTGGTTGTTTTACCTGAGGGCTACCATGGCTCAGGCAAGGGATAATGTCTCTGGATCCTCACCTGGATGCAGTGCATGCAGTGAGTCAGCATCACTGTGAGGTGAAGGGAAGTGTGTGCAGTGAGTCAACATCACATTGCGGTGGGTTGGAAGGAATGCGTGGTGACACGACAAAGTGGCCTGGAAGGAGAGAGCAGTGAGGAGAAAATGAGAACTGCAGATGCTGGTGATCAGAGTCAAAGAGTATGGTGCTTTAAAATCACAGCTGGTCAGGCAACATCCGAGGATTAGGAGAATCAACTTTTCCAGCATAAGTCCTCCATCAGGAATGAAGCTTGTGACCAAGGGGGCTGAGAGATAAATGGGAAAGGAAAGGGAAGGGGAAGGGGAGGGGGCAGGGGCTGAGGCTTGGGGGAAGGTAGCTAGGAATGCAATAGGTAGATGAAGGTGGGGTGCAGGTGATGGGTCAGAGAGGAGGGTGGAGCAGATAGGTTGGAAGGGAGATGGACAGGTAGGACTGTTCAAGAGGGCGGTGTCAAGTTGGAAGGTTGGGACTGGGATAAGGTGAGGGGAAGGGAAATGTGGAAACTGGTGAAATCCACATTGATCCCGTGTGGCTGGAGGGTCACAAGGCGGAAGATGAGGTATTTTTCCTCCAGGTGTCAGGCGGTTAGGGTTTGGCAGTGGAGGAGGCCTAAAACTTGATGTGGGAAGGGGAGTTCAAGTATTTGGCCACAGGGTGGTGGGGTTGTTTTGTGCATGTGTCCCAGAGATGTTTTCTGAAACATTCTGCAAGTTGGCGTCCTGTCTCCCCAATGTAGAGGAAACCAGATTGAGAACAACGGACACAGTATGTGATCTGTATGGAAGTACAGCTAAATCTCTGTCGGATGTGGAAGGATGTACAGTGAATCAACATCACTGTAAAGTGTGTTGGGAGGAGTGCACCGTGAGTCAGCCTGAGCAACACAGAGGTGGAAATCATGCTTCTCGAACAGCATGGGGGAGTTTACAGACAGCAGTTTCAAAAAGAATGGGAGGGCCTGAGGAGTGAGCAGCTTTTCAAGCAACATGAGAGAGCAGGTCTTTATTCCTGAAGCAGGGTCATTGGATCTGAAATATTAACTCTGCTTCCCCTCCAAAGATGCTGTCTTGACTTGCCGAGTTTCTCCAACAATTTCTGCTTTGTTTGAGAGAGCAGGCCTATAGCCCCATGCAGCAAACCTCCATGAGAAGGGCAGTGACAGAGGGAGATAAAACCCTGTAACAAAGAGCCCCTTGAACATGTTTCTTCCTGTAAGAACAAGGTATAACATCACAGAAAAACAGGTAGGTGATTGGTGAAAATTTCTTCCATGCCTTTGATTGGTCAATTGGTTTAAGTCAGGAGATGTCATTACAGCTAAACAGTACGGATAGGAAATTCACCCTAATGTATTTATTATTCAAATTAATGAATAGAATAGAATAGAAATGACAAGGCATGTGATGCATCGCAGCTATAGTATGTGGGAGCTAGTGCATGCTGGTGTAATCCACAGTGACCAAATCTGCACTAAGTATTGACTACTCAAGGAACCTTGGTGAAATGTTGAGGAGCTGGAATCTGAACTGTGGACACTGATGTATCAGGGAAGTTGGGTGTTCCCTGAAAACTGTGTTTCAAGAATCAGTCACACTCCTTGGAGTAATTACATCAAATTTGGTCCATGGTCAGGCATAGGACTGTTGATGAAGCAAGTATGGAGATCCAGAATTTAGCTTTGAATGAGCCTCAGCCTGAGCAAAGACAAGGAATCCTGAAGGCTGTGCTGCCTACCTGGTACTAATGTTTAGGATATCTTTTCTGGGGTGGAGATAAACTTGGATTTGGCAGGGTGGGAGGGTATGTATGGCTCAAAGATTAGTGTGGAGAAAGTGGGCTCTGTTCATGGGACACTGGCATCAGTACTGAGGAAACAAAGTTTCATTGGGATGTGCTTCATTGAACCATAATTGGGTACAGCATTCTAGTCAATTATATAGCCAGGCTTGTAGATAGTGCTTTCAACTAATTAGTGTGGGCAAGTTTAAAAAAAACAAAAAGAGAAGTGCAAGTTAGTGAAGAGGCAAATGATAATCAAAATATGACAAGAAGGGGTAGAAAATATGTGTAGATGAGAGCAACAGGCATTAGAACCAGAGAGAGTAATAATAGTTAAAAGTCTGTACTTTGACTGGAAAAATCAGATTGGCAAGGGTGACATGGAAGACAAATCTCTATTTCATCAGGGACTGATTCTAGGAGCAATATGTTGCAGAATCAATCAGGGAACAAACTTTTCTAGATCAATAATTTGTATTAAGATGGTATTACTAAGATATCTCGAAGTTAAAGATCTTCTAGGGATCACAACATAGTAAAATTTTAAATTCACTTTGAGGGAGAGCAATTTAGACTTCAACTTGAATTATTGAGGGAGGAATAAAGAAAAATAGATTAAGGGGAGAGTGAGTAGATGAGCAGTAGTAAACTTTTAAGTAGGGTATCTCATAACACTCAGCAAACAATTATTCTGGTGCAAAGGAATGACTTGATGAGAAGGATGAATGACTTGTGATCAGCAAGGACAAAGAAAAATAGTATTTGGATTTCCAGAATGCCACTCAGAATGTTATTACACAAAATAGGAGCCCATAGTATTGGGGAATAGTATATTGGTATGAATTAAATATGATTAAAACAGAAGGCAGAGAGTTAGGATTAACGAGATTTTTTTTTAGGTTGGAACATGTAACTAATGGACTGCCATAAGAATCAGTCCTAGGGCCTCAATAATTTACTATTTATGTTGATGACTTGGCAGGGTGTAATGTGTCTATTTTGCTGATGTTACAAAAGTAGATGGGAGGCATTTTGCAATGAGACACAAGGAACCTGCAAGGGCTTATAGATAGGTTGACTAAATGGCCAAAAATCATGACAGGTAGAGATTAATTAGATTAGATTACATTACAGTGTGGAAACAGGCCCTTCGGCCCAACAAATCCACACCGACCCGCCGAAGCGAAACCCACCCATACCCCTATATTTACCCCTTACCTAACACTACGGGCAATTTAGCATGGCCAATTCACCTGGCCCTGCACATCTTTGTGACTGTGGGAGGAAACTGGAGCACCCGGAGGAAACCCACGCAGACACGGGGAGAACGTGCAAACTCCACACAGTCAGTCGCCTGAGGCGGGAATTGAACCCGGGTCTCTGGCGCTGTGAGGCAGCAGTGCTAACCACTGTGCCACCGTGCCACCCATAATGTTGGGAACTGTGAGGTCTTGCACTTTGGTGGGAAGAATCAAAAGGCAGACTATTATTTAAATGGACAGAAACTCCAAAACAGTACATTACAAAGGGATAAGGGATGAAACACAAAAGATTAGCTTGCAGAATGTCATTAACAAGGCAATTGGAATTTTGGTCTTAATTGCGAGCAGGTTAGTGTTTAAAAATAGATTGATTTATCAAGTACAGCTAAACAGGTTCAGCATTTATTCCTCAGAGTTTAGAACAAGGGGGTGGTCTTATTGAAATATATAAGATTCTGAAGGAGCTGAACAGAATTGATGTTAAGAAGATGTTTTCATGAGTGAGGGAATCTCAAATGAAGGGACATAGTTCCAGAATAAGGGGACACACATTTAAAACTGAGATTCTCTCAAAGGGTAGTGAATATCTGAAATTCCCTCCTCCAGAGAGTTGTGGAGACTAGATCACTGGAAATATTTGGGAATAGCAGTTAGAGTTTTGAAATATCTAGTTAGTGGGTTAGTGGGTATGAAAGAGGAGAAAGGCAAGGGGCAGATCATGCTCTTGTTGAATAACAGGATAGACTTACTTCCGCTCCCATGTTGTATGTTTTTATGTTCACAGTGTCCAACATTAGCTGTGATTCTATGATTGAACTAATTTTTCTAAATAGTTCAGTGTGCTAAAAATTATGTTGACAACTAAGTTAAGATTGCCAGTCAGGCTCACAAAGTAGCGAACTAGCGCATACTGGAACCTAGATACATGAGATCCTCTTCCTTGCAGACGGAAAGAAACGCCTACACACACTGTGTCTACTTCAACTCAACAATTTAGATGATAACCATTATCTGGTTTAATTCTCAAGGCACTGCCAATCAGATTCAACCTGCCTGGTTTAAATTTAAACAAAGCTTGACAGTTATGTGCCTGTTATCGTATACTTGGTGCATTCTCCATGACAATTAGAGTCCACTTTCCAACAAATCAGCGTGCTCTTCTCACAAAGTATAAAAGTGCTGCTTCCCCCTTTACATTGGTATCCTTGTGAATCTCCTGCTAAAACAAGATGCAAAATGTACCTTATATCCTAAATGTTGAACAGTTGGGAAGTGAAAGTATGCAAGAGACTTGGGTGTCCTTGTCACTAAAAACTAAAATGCATGTGGAACAACAATAAGAAAGACAAAACTATGTTGCCTTCATTGTAAGAGGATTTGAGGATAGAAGTACAGATGCAAATGTATCAAACCTTGGCGAGACTGCACCTGGGGTAATGTGTATAGTTTTGGTCTCTCTATGTGAGGAAGTGTGTGCATGCCAGAGAGGGAGTGCAATAGTGTTCGTCAGCCCAAACCCTGGGATGTTGCAATCCTCCCGTGATGACAGATTGAGGAAACTGAATGCGTAGTCTCTAAAGTTTTGAAGAATGAGGGGTGATCTTATTAAAATTTACACAATTCTCACAGGGCATGATAAGGTGCAGCTAGATAAGATGTTTCCCTTGGATGTTCAGGTTAGTAACAAGTGAAATATTCTCACATTAGGGCTATGTGATATAAAACCAAGGTGAGGAATTTCTTCACTCTGTGGGTGATAATTCTTTAGAATTCTCCACCCCAGAGAGCTGTGGAAGTTCAATTATTGATCAATCATAACCAAAATTGATAGATTTCTGGAGAGTGATAATATCAAGACGTATGTTGATAGTGCAGGGAAACATTAATGATCAGCAATCACCTAACTGAATGTGGGAGCAGGTTTGTTGAGTTGACTGGCCTACTCCCATTCGGGATGAACTGAATGAGCCTAACTGTAGTTGCTACAGTGTATTTGCTGTTGTCACCTTCAGCGAGAATTGACTTTAGATATTTTGTAATCAATTTGTTAGGGATGTTATGACAGTCCTCTGGAGCAAGTGGGACTTGAACCCAGGTCTCCTGGTCCAGAGGTCAAAATGCTACCATTGTGCACAAAGTACCCAGAGTTGACTTTATAAAGGCCGTACTTTAATTTGTAAGTATGAGTCCCATTGAGGTGAGATCTTTGCCAATATCCTTCAATTGATAAAGAAATGAGATGAGCCAAAGTCTCTGGTGGATCTCTTTCACAACTGCAGCAGAACAGTGTGTGAGAATTGAATGCCTCTGTCTGTAAACTGTCACAATACCCTATTAATAATTATGAATTAATATTGGTTTAACTTATTGAATTTAAGTAGACATTTTCCAGAATTGGATAGCAGAGTTCATGAAAACATTTATTTACCTGCTGAAGAGAACATTCTGGTGGCTGATTCCTAAAGTAGAAATTTAAAGCATCAGATATCTTTTCAGTAAAATGGGCATTTATAAATAATAAAACTGAGATACTGTCTGATAATTCTGTCTTACCTGGGATGTTTCATGAGAACTGCCTGTCACTGGTCTAGTGACAGTGACATGATTGGAATGATTACTCTGTGTTAGAATTGTTGTTGGATCACTTAAATGTCCCTAATGTCTCTGACTCTATCACCACTGCTGGCAGTGCACTCCATGCACCCACAACTCTCTGTATGCAGAACCTACCTCTGACATCTCCCCCCACACTTTCCTCCTATTACCTTAAAATTATGCCCCCTCATGATAGACATTGCGCCATGGGAAAAGTCTCTGGCTATCCATTCTTTAATCTATGCCTCTCAATATCTTGCACACATCTATCAAGTCACTTCTCATCCTTCTTCACTCCGATGAGAAAAGCCCTAGCTCCTTCAACCTTTCTTCATAGGACATACCCTCCAGTCCAGGCAGCATCCTGGGAAATTGCCTCAGCATCCTCTCTAAAGCTTTCACATCTTTCCTAGGATGAGGTGACCAAAACTGAACACATCATTCCAAGTGTGATCTAACCAGGGCTTTATAGATCTGCTGTATAAACTCGCGGCTCTTAAACTCAATACCCCTGCTAATGAAAGCCAATACAACTATTAGCCTTCTTAACAACCCAATCAATTTGGGTAGCAAATTTGAGAGATCTATGGACCCCAAGATCCCTCTGTGCTTCCACACTGCCAAAAATCATGTCTTTAACAATGTATTCAGCATTCAAATTTGACCTTCCAAAATGAATCACTTCACACTTATCCAGGTTGAACTCCATCTGCCACTTCTGCATCCTGTCAATGTCCCGTTGCAACCTACAAAAGCCCTCCACACAGTCCTCAACTCCACCAACATTCGTGTCATTGGCAAACTTACTAATCCACCCTTTCACTTCCTCATTCAAGTCATTTATAAAAATCACAAAGAGCAGATATCCCAGAACAGATCCCTGTGGAACACCACTGGTCACCGAGCTCCAGGCTGAATACTTTGCATCTACTATGATATGGACCAGGCCAGACTCTCTCAAAACATTGCCAGACTCTCTCAAAACATTAGACTAGACCCTAACTTTGCTCGTTGTTTTAAGCAGGTGTGTGTGGTTATTCCAGGAGAGATGCAGCTGGTCAAACCACTTAGTTTTAAACAAAACAGAATTTATTTACAAGATTACCAAATGAAACAAACAAAAGAGAACAGAATACCAAATAACTCAACCGATCCGAGAACCCAACAAATTACCTCAACTTAATGTTGCTGTTCCAAATACTTGAAACAATCCCCAAAAGCACCCCTTGGCACTAAAGGTTAACACACACACACAGGGTTTTACAGGTGAGAGAGAGAGAGAGAGAGAGAGAGAGATGGCAGCATGGAACATCATCTTCCATGGAGCTGTGTCTTGGATCAGCAGCTTGAAAACAGCCTGACTGCTTTCAGTGAGTAGCCAGACTGTTAAAACCAAAACAAACCATGGAAAAGCTGAGCTGGGAGAACTGGCCACTCCCTTTCATTGGACAGGTGTTTCTTTTAAAAACGTGAAAGCCTTTTGCCTGAGGCAGTTTCTGTTGGCTATAATCAAATTAGTCCTAAAACCCATCCAGGAAACACTTCTTGGAATTGCTGCTTTTATGACCTCGCTGAAAGGAAAACCAAGGAGCAGCATAATCTTGTAAAAGGAGCAGCAGCATCAGGACTACCACCCTCTGTCTTCTATGGGCTAGTCAATTCTGTATTCAGACAGCCAGATTTCCTTGTATCTCATGCCTCCTTACTTTCTTAAAGAGCTTTGAGGAGAAAGTGAGGTCTGCAGATGCTGGAGATCAGAGCTGGAAATGTGTTGCTGGAAAAGCGCAGCAGGTCAGGCAGCATCCAGGGAACAGGAGAATCGACGTTTCGGGCATAAGCCCTTCTTCAGGAATGGGGAAAGTTTGTCCAGCAGGCTAAGATAAAAGGTAGGGAGGAGGGACTTGGGAGAGGGGCGTCGGAAATGTGATAGGTGGGAAGAGGTCAAGGTGAGGGTGATAGGTCAGACTGGGGTGGGGGCAGAGAGGTCGGGAAGAAGATCTCAGGTTAGGAAGGCGGTGCTGAATTTGATGGATTTGACCGAGACAGGGTGGGGGGAGGGGAAATGAGGAAACTGGTGAAATCCGAGTTCATCCCTTGTGGTTGGAGGGTTCCTAGCCGGAAGATGAGGCGTTCTTCCTCCAACCGTCGTTTTGTTGTGGGTCTGACGATGGAGGAGTCCAAAGACCTGCATATCCTTGGTGGAGTGGGAGGGGGAATTGAAATGTTGAGCTACAGGGTGGTTGGGTTGGTTGGTCCGGGTGTCCCAGAGGTGTTCTCTGAAACGCTCCGCAAGTAGCCGGCCTGTCTCCCCAATATAGAGGAGGCCACATTGGGTGCAGAGGATGCAATAGATGATATGTGTGGAGGTGCAGGTGAATCTGTGGCGGATATGGAAGTTTCCTTTGGGGCCTTGGAGGGAGGTGAGGGGGGAGGTGTGGGCGCAAGTCTTGCACCTCCTGCGGTTGCAGGGGAAGGTACCAGCAGACAAGGGAGGCGCGGTAGTAGTTTGGCGCACCGACCTCTACACCGCTGAGGCCAAAGGCCAACTCGCAGATACCTCCTCCTACTACCCCCTTGACCAGGACCCCACCCCCCACCACCAAACCATCATCTCCCAGACCGTCCATAACCTCATCACCTCGGGTGATCTCCCATCCACCGCCTCCAACCTCATAGTCCCACAACCCCGCACCTCCCGCTTCTACCTCCTGCCCAAAATCCACAAACCTGACTGCCCCGGCCGACCCATTGTCTCCGCCTGCTCCTGCCCCACCGAACTCATCTCTGCGTACCTTGACACCGTCCTGTCCCCCTGAGTACAAGAACTCCCCACCTACGTTCGGGACACCACCCATGCCCTCCACCTGCTCTATGATTTTCGCTTCCCCGGTCCCCAACGCCTTATTTTCACCATGGACATCCAGTCCCTGTACACCTCCATCCCCCATCACGAAGGACTCAAAGCCCTCCGCTTCTTTCTTTCCCGCCGTACCGACCAGTACCCTTCCACTGACACCCTCCTTCGACTGACTGAACTGGTCCTCACCCTGAACAACTTCTCTTTCCTATCCTCCCACTTCCTCCAAACCAAAGGAGTAGCCATGGGCACCCGCATGGGCCCCAGCTATGCCTGCCTCTTCGTAGGATATGTGGAACAATCCATCTTCCGCAACTACACTGGCCCCAACCCCCACCTTTTCCTCCGCTACATCGATGGCTGTATCGGCGCTGCCTCGTGCTCCCACGAGGAGGTTGAACAGTTCATCCACTTCACCAACACCTTCCACCCCGACCTCAAATTCACCTGGACAGTCTCAGATTCCTCCCTCCCCTTCCTCGACCTTTCTATTTCCATCTCAGGCGACCGAATCAACACAGACATCTACTACAAACCGACCGACTCCCACAGCTACCTGGACTACACCTCCTCCCATCCTGCCCCCTGTAAAAACGCCATCCCATTCTCCCAATTCCTTCGACTCCGCCGCATCTGCTCCCAGGAGGACCAGTTCCAAAAACGCACAACCCAGATGGCCTCCTTCTTCAAGGACCGCAATTTCCCCCCCGACGTGGTCGACGATGCCCTCCACCGCATCTCTTCCACTTCCCGCTCCTCCGCCCTTGAACCCCGCCCCTCCAACCGCCACCAGGACAGAACCCCACTGGTCCTCACCTACCACCCCACCAATCTCCATGTACAGCGCATCATCCGCCGTCATTTCCGCTACCTCCAAACGGACCCCACCACCAAGGATATATTTCCCTCCCCTCCCCTATCAGCATTCCGTAAAGACCACTCCCTCCGTGACTCCCTCGTCAGATCCACACCCCCACCAACCCAACCTCCACTCCCGGCACCTTCCCCTGCAACCGCAGGAGGTGCAAGACTTGCGCCCACACCTCCCCGCTCACCTCCCTCCAAGGCCCCAAAGGAAACTTCCATATCCGCCACAGATTCACCTGCACCTCCACACATATCATCTATTGCATCCTCTGCACCCGATGTGGCCTCCTCTATATTGGGGAGACAGGCCGGCTACTTGCGGAGCGTTTCAGAGAACACCTCTGGGACACCCGGACCAACCAACCCAACCACCCTGTAGCTCAACATTTCAATTCCCCCTCCCACTCCACCAAGGATATGCAGGTCTTTGGACTCCTCCATCGTCAGACCCACAACAAAACGACGGTTGGAGGAAGAACGCCTCATCTTCCGGCTAGGAACCCTCCAACCACAAGGGATGAACTCGGATTTCACCAGTTTCCTCATTTCCCCTCCCCCCACCCTGTCTCAGTCAAATCCATCAAATTCAGCACCGCCTTCCTAACCTGAGATCTTCTTCCCGACCTCTCCGCCCCCACCCCAGTCTGACCTATCACCCTTACCTTGACCTCTTTCCACCTATCACATTTCCGACGCCCCTCTCCCAATTCCCTCCTCCCTACCTTTTATCTTAGCCTGCTGGACAAACTTTCCCCATTCCTGAAGAAGGGCTTATGCCCGAAACGTCGATTCTCCTGTTCCCTGGATGCTGCCTGACCTGCTGCGCTTTTCCAGCAACACATTTCCATTTCTTAAAGAGCTTACCAAGGAGAACCTTATTAAAGGCCTTGCTAAAATCCATATACACCAAATCCACTGCTCTATCTTCATCAATGTGTTTTGGCACATCCTCAAAGAATCCAAAAAGTCCTATAAAATATAACTTGCTCCTCACAAAGCCGTGCTGACCATCACTAATCAAACTATGCTTTTCCAAATAGTAATAAATTATGGTTTGCAGAGAATACGAATGAGTTGATCCCAGTATTAATGGGGGAGCAGTGTAATGAAGCTCAATTGATTGTCTGGCCAATGAGGTCTCACAATTCTCACCTCCTCAGCTCCTGTAGCAGTCCCTGTCCAAATGTAGTAACACAGGGGATATATCCAGGCTTGGGCTGAAAAGCGGGAAGTAATATTTGCATCAAACAAGTGCCAGGCAATGACCATCTCCAATACAAGACAATCTAACAATTACCCCTTGAC
Organism: Chiloscyllium plagiosum; assembly: GCF_037043375.1. NCBI lineage: Eukaryota > Metazoa > Chordata > Chondrichthyes > Orectolobiformes > Hemiscylliidae > Chiloscyllium > Chiloscyllium plagiosum. The sequence goes on along the minus strand of NW_028270155.1, from coordinate 64,605,681 downwards.
ATTCAATGACATTACCATTACTAATTGTATCCTTGGGGTTACCATTGACCAGAAACTCAGCTGGATAAACCACAATACACAGTGGCTAAAAGAGCACGTGAAGAGTGATGAATCCTGAATGGTGTAACTCACCTCCTGACTCCCAAGAACCTATTCACCATGTCCAAGCTTTAGGTCAGGATTGTGATGGAATACTCCCCATTTGCCTGGATTATGCTTGAAATAATGGGAACAGCTGCTGTCCATTCGCTCTCAATTTCCCTCAAAATGTTATAAACTTCAATCAGGACCACCCTCAGCCTTCCCTGCTCTGAAAACAACAACCCGCGTTGACCCAGCACCTCTTCATAGCTGAAATACTGTATTACAGGCAACATCCTGATGAATCTTCTCAGCACCAGCTATACTGTATTCACATCCTTCTATTGGTGCAGTGATCAGAACTTCACACCACACTCCAGCTGTGGTCTAATCAAAGACCTGTATGGCTTCAATATGACCTCACTTCTCTTATAATCTATGCCACATCAGTTAAAGGCAAGTGCTCCACATGCCTGCCTAATTACCCTATCAACATGCCCTGTTACCTTCAGGGATCTGTTGACAAACATATCAAGATCAATTTGTTCCTCTGAGCTTTCTTGTTTTAGATATATGTTGCCATTCCTTCACTGTTGCTCTGCCAAAATCCTGGAACTTCTTTCCTTATACCATTGTGGATCTACTGCAGCGCCTGGACTGTATTGTTTCAAGATAGCAGCTCTCCAACCTCTTTGTGAATGCAACTAGAGATGGATGATGAATACTGGCACAGCCAGTGATATCAATGTCCCATGAGTGAATGAAAATAGTCCCCAAATGATCAGTCTGTTCTTCTTTAGTTGGATTGAGTATTGCCTACTCGTAGAGAGCAAGGATCCTCATGTCAAGGATCCTCATGTCTGCTCCCAGGAGGACCAGTTCAAAATACGTACAACACAGATGACCTCCTTCTTCAAGGACCGCAATTTCCCCCCCGACGTGGTCGACGGTGCCCTCCACCGCATCTCCTCCACTTCCCGCTCCTCCGCCCTTGAGCCCCGCCCCTCCAACCGCCACCAGGACAGAACCCCACTGGTCCTCACCTACCACCCCACCAATCTCCATGTACAGCGCATCATCCGCCGTCACTTCCGCCACCTCCAAACAGACCCCAGCACCAAGGATATATTTCCCTCCCCTCCCCTATCAGCTTTCCGTAGAGACCACTCCCTCCGCGACTCCCTTGTCAGATCCACACCCCCCACCGACCCAACCACCACTCCCGGCACCTTCCCTTGCAACCGCAGGAGGTGCAACACTTGCGCCCACACCTCCCCCCTCACTTCTCTCCAAGGCCCCAAGGGAAACTTCCATATCCGCCACAGATTCACCTGCACCTCCACCCACATCATCTACTGCATCCGCTGCAGCCGGTGTGGCCTCCTCTATATTGGGGAGACAGGCCGCCTACTTGCGGAGCGATTCAGAGAGCACCTCTGGGCCACCCGGACGAACCAACCCAACCAACCTGTGGCATAGCATTTCAACTCCCCCTCCCACTCCACCGAGGATATGCAGGTCATTGGACTCATCCACCGCCAAACCACAACAACCCGATGGTCGGAGGAGGAGCGTCTTATCTTCCGACTGGGAACCCTCCAACCGCAGGGGATGAACTTGGACTTCACCAGTTTCTTCATCCCCCCTCCCCCCACCTTGTCTCAGCCGGATCCTTCCAGCCCGGCACCGCCTTCCTGACCTGCAGTCTTCTTCTTGACCTCTCCGCCTCCATCCTACTCCGACCTATCACCCTCACCTTGACCTCTTTCCACCTATCACATTTCCAACTCCCCTCCTCCAAGTCCCTCCTCCCTACCTTTTATCTTCTCCTGCTGAACACTCTCTGCTCATTCCTGAAGAAGGGCCTGTGCCCGAAACGTCGAATCTCCTGTTCCCTGGATGCTGCCTGACCTGCTGTGCTGTTCCAGCAATAAAGTTTCAACTTTGATCTCCAGCATCTGCAGACCTCACTTTCTCCTCATGTCAGTCACAATTCATCCCTTCCTCCAAATTGGTCCACTGGATAATGGTTTGAACAAATTATGAATGAGTTGATCCCAATATTAATGAAACTCAATCGATTGCCTGCCCAAAGAGGTCTCACTATTCTCACCTCCCCAGGTACTGAAGCAGTCCCTGTCCAAATGCGGCTACACCTGGGCTATATTCAGGCTTGAGCTGAAAAGTGGAATGTAATATTTGCATCAAACAAGTGCCAGGCAATGACCATCTTCAATATAAGACAATCTAACCATCACCCCTTGACATTCAATGACATTACAATCACTAATTGTATCCTTGGGATTACCATTGACCAGAAACCCAGCTGGTTAAATGACAAAAACACAGTGGCGAAAAGAGCACGTCAGAGGTGATGAATCCTGAAGGGTGTAACTCACCCCCTGACTCCCAAAAGCCTACCCACCATGTCCAAGCTTTAGGTCAGGATTGTGATGAAATACTCCCCATTTGCCTGGATTATGCTCCACAGGTATTAACCCTTCAAATAATGGGAACAGCTGCTGTCCATTCTCTCTCAATTTCCCTCAAAATGTTATAAACCTCAATCAGACCCACCCTCAGCCTTCTCTGCTGTGAAGCAAACAACCCGCGTTGATCCAGCACCTCATCATAGCTGAAATACTGAATCTTCTCAGCACCAGCTATAGTGTATTGACATCCTTCTATTAGAGCAGTGATCAGAACTTCACACCATACTCCAGCTGTGGTCTAATCAAAGACCTGTACGGCTTCAATATGATCTCACTTCTCTTATACACTATGCCACATCAGTTAAAGGCAAGTGCTCCACATGTCTGCCTAATTACCCTATCAACATGGAGGAGAAAGTGAGGTCTGCAGATGCTGGAGATCAGAGCTGAAAATGTGTTGCTGGAACAGCGCAGCAGGTTAGGCAGCAGACAGGGAGAAGGAGAATCGACGTTTCGGGCATAAGCCTGAAGAAGGGCTTATGCCCGAAACATTGATTCTCCTGCTCCCTGGATGCTGCCTGACCTGCTGCGCTGTTCCAGCAACACAATTTCTACTCTATCAACATATCCTGTTACCCTCAGGGATCAGTTGACAAACATACCAAGATCAATCTGTTCCTCTGAGCTTCCTTGCTCGAGAAATATGTTGCCATTCCTTCACTGTTGCTCTGCCAAGACCCTGTAACCTCTTTCCTTATGGCATTGTGGATCTACTGCAGTGCCTGGAGTGTAGTGTTTTAAGAAAGCAGCTTTCCACCCTCTTTGTGAATGCAACTAGAGATGGACAATGAATACTTGCGCAGCCAGTGATATCAATGTCCCATGAGTGAATTAAAATGGTTCTCTTTAGCTGGATTGAGTATTGCCTACTTGTAGGGAGCGAGGATCCTCATGTCAGTCACAATTCACCCCTGCCCCCAAATCGGTCCAGTGGATTTAGGTAGGGGCTACCTTTTCCTATAGTGAAGCGAGGGGAGGGTGTATGTACAATGTAAGTGGATGGTGTAGGTGTTTGTGGTGATGCAGGGGCAGGACAGGTGGTGAGGTGTGAGGTGTGTCCGATGAATGAGTAGGAAGCAGGGGGGCTGGTGAGTAAGAATCGGTATTCAGGAGGATGAAGTTGGTGTGAACCATTGAGTGAACAGTAATCTGGTGTGGATACATGTCAGGGACCACTCCCCTGGATTGTGTTTCTGAGTTTAATTTGGAAAGCACACCCACCGAGATGAAAGACTCTAAGCTGGTGGAGGGGGAAAGTGAAGGCTTACCGATAAATGGTTCTTGGATTCAATGGTTGTGTGATCAGAAGTGGAGCTGCTGATAGACGTTGCTGATGTGGCCTGTTCTTCATTTGCTTTACTATGAGTTGATGATATCTGCATGAAGAAAAGCAGAATTAGTTGGTGAATATGAATTATGGTTTGCACAAATTATGAATGAGTTGATCCCAGTATTAATGGGGGAGCAGTGAACCGCAATCGATTGTCTGCCCAAAGAGGTTTCACAATTCTCACCTCCTCAGGTACTGAAGCAGACCCTGTATAAATGCAGCTACACCTGGGCTATATCCAGGCTTGGGCTGAAAAGTGGGATGTAATATTTGCATCAAACAAGTGCCAGGCAATGAGCATCTCCAATACAAGACAATTTAACCATCACCCAGTGACATTCAATGACATTACCATCACTAATTTTGTCCTTGGGGTTACCATTGACCAGAAACTCAGCTGGATAAACCACAAAAACACAGTGGCTAAAAGACCACATCAGAGGTGATGTATCCTGAAGGGTGTAACTCACTTCCTGACTCCCAAAAACCTACCCACCATGTCCAAGCTTTAGGTCAGGATTGTGATGGAATACTCCCCACTTGCCTGGATTATGCTCCACAGGTATAGACCCTTGAAATAATGAGAACAGCTGCTGTCCATTCTCTCTCAATTTCCCTCAAAATGTTATAAACCTCAATCAGACCCACCCTCAGCCTTCTCTGCTGTGAAGCAAACAACCCGCGTTGATCCAGCACCTCATCATAGCTGAAATACTGAATCTTCTCAGCACCAGCTATAGTGTATTGACATCCTTCTATTAGAGCAGTGATCAGAACTTCACACCATACTCCAGCTGTGGTCTAATCAAAGACCTGTATGGCTTCAATATGACCTCACTTCTCTTATAAACTATGCCACATCAGTTAAAGGCAAGTGCTCCACATGCCTGCCTAATTACCCTATCAACATGCCCTGTTACCTTCAGGGATCTGTTGACAAACATACCAAGATCAATTTGTTTCTCTGAGCTTCCCTGTATTAGAAATATGTTGCCATTCCTGCACTGTTGCTCCGCTAAAACCCTGGAACATTTTTCCTTAGGTCACTGTGGATCTACTGCAGCGCCTGGACTGTAGTGTTTCTAAAAAGCAGCTTTCCACCCTCTTTGTGAATGCAACTAGAGATGGACGATTAATACTGTCCCAGCCAGTGACATCAATGTCCGATGAGGAATGAAAATGATCAGTCTGCTCTTCTTTAGCTGGATTGAGTATTGCCTACTCATAGGGAGCAAGGATCCTCATGTCAGTCACAATTCACCTCTCCCCCCAAATCAGTCCACTGGATTTAGGTGGGGTCTACCTTATCCGAACGTCAGGTGAAGGGAGGCTGTGTATACAATGTAAGTGAATGGTAGAGGTGTTTGTGCTGATGCAGGGGTAGGACAGGTGGTGAGGTGTGTCCGATGAATGAATAGGAAGCGGGGGATGGTGTGTAACAATCAGTATTTAGGAGGATGAAGTTGGTGTGAACCATTGAGTGAATAGTAATCTGATGTGGATACATGTCAGGGACCACTCCCCTGGATTGTGTTCCTGAGTTTAATTTGGAAAGCACACCCACCGAGATGAAAGACTCTGAGCTGGTGGAGAGGCCAGGGGAAGGTTTACCGATGAATGTTTCATGGATTCGATGGTTGTGTGATCAGAACTGGAGCTGATAGACGTTGCTGATGTGGCCTGTTCTTCATTTGGTTTACTATATGTTGGTGACTGCTGCGTGAAGAAAAGCAGAATTAGTTGGCGAATATGAATTATGGTTTGCACAAATTATGAATGAGTTGATCCCAGTATTAATGGGGGAGCAGTGTAATGAAGCTCAATCTTGATTGTCTGCCCAAAGAGGTCTCACAATTCTCACCTCCTCAGGTACTGACGCAGACCCTGTATAAATGCAGCTACACCTGGGCTATATCCAGGCTTGGGCTGAAAAGTGGGAAGTAATATTTGCATCAAACAAGTGCCAGGCAATGACCATCTCCAATACAAGACAATCTAACTATCACCCATCCCTAGACATTCAATGACATTACGATCACTAATTGCGTCCTTGGGTTTCCATTGACCAGACACTCAGCTGGACAAACCTCAAAAACACAGTGGCTAAAAGACCACGTCAGAGGTGATGAATCCTAAAGTGTGTAACCCACTTCCTGATTCCCAAAAACATATCAACCATGTCCAAGCTATAGGTCAGCATTGCGATGGAATACTCCCCAATTGCCTTGATTATGCTCCACACGTATTGCCTTTCAAATATTGGGAACAGCTGCTGTCTATTCTCTCTTAATTTCCCTCAAAATGTTATAAACCTCAATCAGGTCCACCTTCATCCTTCTCTGCTCTGAAGAAAATAACTCACGTTGATCCAACACCTCATCTTAGCTGAAATACTGTATTGCATTCAACATCCTGATCAACATCTTCTCAGCACTAGCTACACAGTGTATTCACATCCTTTTATTAGTGCAGTGATCTGAACTTCACACCATGCTCCCAGCTGTGGTCTAATCAAAGACCTGTATGGCTTCAATATGACCTCACTTCTCTTATAATGTATGCCACATCAGTTAAAGGCAAGTGCTCCACATGCCTGCCTAATTACCCTATCAACATGCCCTGTTACCTTCAGGGATCTGTTGACAAACATACCAAGATCAATTTGTTCCTCTGAGCTTCCCTGTATTAGAAATATGTTGCCATTCCTTCACTGTTGCTCCTCTAAAACCCTGTAACTTTTTTCCTTAGGTCACTGTGGATCTACTGCAGTGCCTGGACTGTAGTGTTTCTAAAAAGCAGCTTTCCACCTTCTTTGAGAATGCAACTAGAAGTGGATGATTAATACTGGCTCAGCCAGTGACATCAATGTCTGATGAGGGAATGTAAATAGTCCCCACATGATCAGTCTGCTCTTCTTTAGCTGGATTGAGTATTGCCTTCTCATAGGGAGCAAGGATCTTCATGTCAGGCAGAATTCACCTCTCCCCCCAAATCGGTCCACTGGATTTAGATGGGGGCTAACTTTTCCTATAGTGAGGCGAGGGGAGAGCTTGTGTACAATGTAAGTGGATGGTAGAGGTGTTTGTGATGATGCTGAGGCAGGACAGGTGGTGAGGTGTTTCCGGTGAATGAATAGGAAGCAGGGGACTGGTGAGTAAGAATCAGTACTTAGGAGGATGAAGTTGGTGAAAATCATTGCGTGAACAGCAATCAGATGTGGATACATGTCAGGGACCACTCCTCTGGATTGTTTGGAAAGCATACCCACCGAGATGAAAGACTCTGAGCTGGTGGAGGGGGCAAGTGAAGGCTTACCGATGAATTGTTCGTGGATTCAATGGTTCTGTGATCAGAACTGGAGCTGCTGATAGACATTGCTGATGTTACCTGTTCGTCATTTGGTTTACTATATGTTGATGACTGCTGCATGAAGAAAAGCAGAATTAGTTGGTGAATATGGATTAGGGTTTGCCCAAATTATGAATGAGTGTTTAGATTAGATTCCCTACAGTGTGGAAACAGGCCCTTCAGCCCAACCAGTGCTCACCAACCCTCTGAATAGTAAGCCACCCAGACCCATTTCCCTTCAACTAATGCACCTAACAGTGTGGGCAATTTAACTTGGCCAATTCACCTAACCTGCACATTTGTTTTTGGACTGTGGGAGGAAACCGGAGCACCTGGTGGAAACCCACGCAGACACAGCAGAACGTGCAAACTCCACACAGTCAGTCGCCTGAGGCTGGAATCGAACCTAGGATCCTGTTGCTGCGAGGTTGCAATGCAAACCATTGAGCCACGGTGTCACCCAGTATTAATGGGGGAGCAGTGTAATTAAGCTCAATCGATTGTCTGCCCAAAGAGGTCTCACAATTCTCACAGCCTCAGATACTGAAGCAGTCCCTGTCTAAATGCAGTTACACCTGGGCTATATTCAGGCTTTGGCTGAAAATTGGAAAGTAATATTTGCATCAAACAAGTGCCAGGCAATGACCATCTCCAATACAAGATAATCAAACCATCACCCCTAGACATTCAATGACATTACCATCATTAATTTTGTCCTTGGGGTTGCATTGACCAGAAATTCAGCTCGATAAACCACAAAAACACAGTGGCTAAAAGAGCATGTCAGAGGTGATGAATCCTGAATGGTGTAACCCACTTCCTGACATCCAAAAGCCTAACCAGCATGTCCAAGCTTTACGTCAGGATTGTGATGGAATACTCCCCATTTGCCTGGATTATGCTTCACAGGTATTGACCCTTCAAATAATGGGAACAGCTGCTGTCCATTCTCTCTCAGTTTCCCTCAAAATGTTATAAACCTCAATCAGACCCACCCTCAGCCTTCTCTGCTGTGAAGAAAACAACCCGCGTTGATCCAGCACCTCATCATAGCTGAAATACTGAATCTTCTCAGCACCAGCTATAGTGTATTGACATCCTTCTAATAGAGCAGTGATCAGAACTTCACACCATACTCCAGCTGTGGTCTAATCAAAGACCTGTATGGCTTCAATATGACCTCACTTCTCTTATAATCTATGCCACATCAGTTAAAGGCAAGTGCTCCACATGCCTGCCTAATTACCCTATCAACATGCCCTGTTACCTTCAGGGATCTGTTGACAAACATATCAAGATCAATTTTTTGCTCTGAGCTTCCTTGTTTTAGATATATGTTACCATTCCTTCAGTGTTGCTCTACCAAAACCCTGGAATTCTTTCCTTATGGCATTGTGGATCTACGACAGAGCCTGGACTGTAGTGTTTCAAGAAAATAGATCTCCACACTCTTTGTGAATGCAACAAGAAATGGATGATGAATACTGTCCCAGCCAGTGACATCAATGTCCCATGAGTGAATGAAAATAGTCCCCACATGATCAGTCTGCTCTTCTTTAGCTGGCTTGAGTATTGTCTACATGTCGGGAGCAAAGATCATCATGTCAGTTACAATTCATCTCTCCCCCGAAATCAGTCCACTGGATTTAGGTAGGGTCCACCTTATCTGAAAGTGAGGCAAGGGGAGGGTGTGTGTACAATGTAAGTGGATGGTAAGGTGTTTGTGGTGATGCAGGAGCAGGACAGGTGGTGAGGTGTGTCCGATGAATGAATAGGAAGCAGGGGACTGGTGAGTAAGAATCAGTATTTAGGAGGATGAAGTTGGTGTGAACCATTGAGTGAACAACAATCAGATGTGGATACAGGTCAGTGACCACTCCCCTGGATTGTGCTTAATTTGGAAAGCAATATTCAATGGTTCCCTGATCAGAGCTGGAGCTGCTGATAGACGTTGCTGATGTTACCTGTTAGTCATTTGGTTTACTATATGTTGATGACTGCTGCATGAAAAAAAGCAGAATTAGTTGGTGAAGATGGATTATGGTTTGCACAAAGTATGAATGAATTGATCCCAGTATTAATGGGGCGCATTGTAATGAAGCTCAATCGATTGTCTGCCCAAAGAGGTCTCAGAATTCTCACCTCCTCAGGTACTGAAGCAGTCCCTATCCAAATACAGCTACACCTGGGCTATATCCAGGCTTGGGCTGAATAATGGGAAGTAATATTTGCAACAAACAAGTGCCAGGCAATGACCATCTCCGATACAAGACAATCTAACCATCACCCACCCCTAGACATTCAATGACATTACCATCACTAATTGCGTCCTTGGGTTTCCATTGACCAGATACTCAGCTGGATAAACCTCAGCTGGATAAACCACAGTGGCTAAAAGAGCACATCAGAGGTGATGAATCCTAAAGTGTGTAACTCACTTCCTGACTCCCAAAAGCCTACCCACCATGTACAAGCTTTAGGTCAGGATTGTGATGGAATACTCCCCATTTGCCTGGATTATGCTCCACGGGTATTGACCCTTGAAATAATGGGAACAGCTGCTGTCCATTCTCTCTCAATTTCCCACAAAATGTTATAAACTTCAATCAGATCCATCCTCAGCCTTCCCTGCTCTGAAGAAACAACCCGCGTTGACCCAGCACCTCTTCATAGCTGAAATACTGTATCGCAGGCAACATCCTGATGAATCTTCTCAGCACCAGCTATACTGTATTCACATCCTTCTATTGGTGCAGTGATCTGAACTTCACACCATGCTCCCAGCTGTGGTCTAATCAAAGACCTGTATGGCTCCAATATGACCTCACTTCTCTTATAAACTATGCCACATCAGTTAAAGGCAAGTGCTCCACATGCCTGCCTAATTACCCTATCAACATGCCCTGTTGCCATCAGGGATCTGTTGACCAACATATCAAGATCAATTTGTTCCTCTGAGCTTCCTTGTTTTCGAAATATGTTGCCATTCCTTCACTGTTGCTCTGCCAAAATCCTGGAACTTCTTTCCTTATACCATTGTGGATCTACTGCCACGCCTGGACTGTAGTGTTTCAAGATAGCAGCTCCCCACCCTCTTTGTGAATGCAACTAGAGATGGACGATGAATACTGGTCCAGCCAGTGTCAATCAATGTCCCATGAGTGAATGAAAATAGCCCACACATGATCAGTCTGCTCTTTTTTAGCTGGATTGAGTATTGTCTACGTGTAGGGAGCAAGGATCCTCATGTCAGTCACATTCACCCCTCCCCCCAAAACTGGTCCACTGGATTTAGGTAGGGGCTATTTTTCCTGCAGTGAGGTGAGGGGAGGGTGTGTGTACAATGTAAGTGGATGGTGTAGGTGTTTGTGGTGATGCAGTGGCAGGACAGGTGGTGAGGTGTGAGGTGCGTCTGATGAAAGAGTAGGAAGCAGGGGACTGGTGAGTAAGAATCAGTATTTAGGAGGATGAAGTTGGTGTGAACCATTGAGTGAACAACAATCTGATGTGGATACATGTCAGTGACCACTCCCCTGGATTGTGTTCCTGAGTTTAATTTGGAAAGCACACCCACCAAGATGAAAGACTCTGAGCTGGTGGAGAGGCCAGGGGAAGGCTTACCGATGAATGTTTCATGGATTCGATGGTTGTGTGATCAGAACTGGAGCTGATAGACGTTGCTGATATGGCCTGTTCTTCATTTGGTTTACTATGTGTTGGTGACTGCTGCTTGAAAAAAAGCAGAATTAGTTGGTGAAGATGAATTATGGTTTGCACAAATTATGAATGAGTTGATCCCAGTATTAATGGGGGAGCAGTGTAATGAACCGCAATCGATTGTCTGCCCAAAGAGGTCTCTTAATTCTCACCTCCTCAGGTACTGAAGCAGTCCCTGTCCAAAATGCAGCTACAGCTTGGCTATATCCAGGCTTGGGCTGAAAAGTGTGAAGTAATATTTGCATCAAACAAGTGCCAGGCAATGAGCATCTCCAATACAAGACAATCTAACCATCACCCCTTGACATTCAATGACATTACCATCACTAATTTTGTCCTTGGGGTTACCATTGACCAGAAACTCAGCTGGATAAACCACAAAAACACAGTGGCTAAAAGACCACGTCGGAGGTGATGTATCCTGAAGGGTGTAACTCACTTCCTGACTCCCAAAAACCTACCCACCATGTCCAAGCTTTACGTCAGGATTGTGATGGAATACTCCCCATTTGCCTGGATTATGCTCCACAGGTATTGACCCTTGAAATAATGGGAACATCTGCTGTCCATTCTCTCTCAATTTCCCTCAAAATGTTATAAACCTCAATCAGGTCCACCCTCAACCTTTCCTGCTCTGAAGCAAACAACTTAAGTTGCTCCAGCAGCTCTTCATAGCTGAAATACTGTATCGCAGGCAACATCTTGATGAATCTCCTCTGCATCAGCTTCAGTGTGTGCACATCCTTCTATTAGGGCAGTGATCAGAACTTTCCTGTGGGCCATGTTTTTGGTCGGAATGTTTGGTGCAACAGTGTGAGCTCAGTTTCTGAATGCAGCATCTGACATGGTGAGTGTTTTTAAATATGGTGCTGGGAAGGCCAAGTAAGGATTTGAAAATGAAAGTGAGAATTTCTAACTGGGAGCTGACTGTCACTTGTTGAGTACAGAGTGGTCGGGGATACAAGACACTCGTGCGTTAAATCATGGGCTGCAGAACTTTGCTCACCTCAAGTTCACAAAGGGTAGAATATGGGAGAGCAGTCAGGGGTGCGTTGGAATAATCAAATTGAAGGTAACAAAGGCATGATTGAGCAGCTAAGTTGAGCTAGGGTGATGTCAGTCAACATCCGGGTCTTAGCCATGCTATAGTTTGATAGCTTATCTCTGGATTAAGTACAGCATCATGGATGAAAAGAGATTTTAAATCAGACTATTTGCTGGGGACAAATGGAATCAGTAGCTGGGGAACAGAGTTTGGAGATGAAACTTTGTCTTCTCCAAATTTTCTTGGAGGAAATTTCTGTTGAGCCAGTATTGGATACTAGATTAAACATCCTGATAATTTAGCAGCAGTGGAGGAATTGAGGGAGGTGCTGGTGTGATAAAACTGGCCTTCATTAGTGTGCATGTACAAACTAACAATTACTTCAGGCTGACATTTCAGCTAGAGTCCTGCATCTGGACTGCGTTTTCACTACAGCAAGAGGTTGGGGGAATGTGGAAGTATCTGCAGCAGTTACAAGGTTGAACCTGTTCTTGAGCATTGTCACCTAAGAGCAGAAAGAAGGGATCTATTTACAATGAGAAGCTGCACTGGAGATAGAGCTGTCAGAAACACCGATCTGAGACAAACTCCCTGGAAAATGGTATCAGGCAGTTTGGAGAATGGTGCCACTGCCACTTGCAACACTCTGATCCTCCAAAGAGAGATTCAGTCTCAGTCACATATTAATGACCACTCCAGACTGGCAGAAGTGACAGCAGACATCACATAAAGTTAACTTGCAGATACAATGAGTAATCAAGAAAACAAATGGATCGTTGACCTTTATTGTAAAGGGGGGAAGAGTACAGTATAAAAGTTAGGATCTCTTGTTATCATTGTTAAAGGTTTTTGGTGAGACTAGAGAAGGAGTCTCCTTAACTGAGGAAGGATATAATTTCTCTCAGAGAGGGTTCAACAAATGTTCACTAGATTGATTCCTGGGATTAAAAAGAGTTTGCATAGAATGGACCTATATTCTCTGCAGCTCAGAAGAATGAACTGTGATCTCATGGAAACGTTTACAAATCTGAAACTGTGTGTTACTCCCTGGCTGAGGAATGAAGAAGTGAAGGCTATCCTCTCAGGGTAAGGGGTGACCCAATTGAAACTAAAATAAAAAAAGACGTTTTTTTCACTTTGCATTGATTGTAAATCTTTGGAATTGTCGACAGCAGATGGTTATGGAGTCTCTCCCAAGGAGTTGTTCAGGACAAGGACAAAAAAGAAAATTGAGACATAAGGGCATCAAGGGGCATGGAGAAAGGTAGAGTTGAAAACACTCAACCTTCATTCATCCATCCTCAGTGTCTGTCCTCTCAGCTTTCTTGGCACTGAACTGTGGAATTCCCTTCTGAAACCATTTCACCTCTTGAATTCTCTCTCCTTCTTAAGTTGCACCATAAAATTTACCATTTTAATCCCACATTTCTATGGTATGTATTTCATTCATTGTCTCAGAGTCAGTTTGTTCTCTGATTTCTTTCCAGTAAAGTGCCATGGATTATTTTAGCAATTGAAGGTGCTGGATAAAGGCAGGTTGTTGTTATTTTTGTAATGAGTGAGCAGGAAAGCAGGGAGTTTGCAGAGGACAGTTGGCTGCATGTTGGAGCTTTGTTTCATTTCAGTGGGAGGTGCTTCTAGTGGCTCAGGACACAGCAGACTCACAGGAGGGAAAAAAAAACATTTTCCATTTTATTAAGGTCAGGCTTTCAGTGCCACTCCCTTTGTTTGACTTCACTGAAATGTCTCCGGTCCATCTGAATTTAATGCAAACCCTGTCTGTTATTTCTGAGGATCTCTTTTGAGGTTGTGCTGGCCCTTAATGAGAATGGTGCACAAATTGATGGGTCAGGTGGCGGGCTGGGCAGAATTTTAAAAATGGGTAGAGGTTGACTAGGCTTCATAGTGAGAATGTGAAGCCAGCCTGCTTTCTCAGCCTAATGTAAAGTTATATCCAAGTTTATTTACAGTGTGGGGACCAGCATAATATGTACCTTCAATTCCAGTGTTTGTACAAAGAAGAAACGTTGATGGTTACATCTGCAAGTGATCATATAGTTTCTGTTCTGAAGGGTTTTCCATCCATGCTTATTGCAAGGGCCTGCATTGTAGAATTATTAATCATGAGAATCATTAGAGTCATAGAGCTGTACAGCATGTAAACAAACCCTTCAGTCCAACTCGCCCATGCCAACCAGATATCCCAACCTAATCTAGTCCCATTTGCCAGCACTTGGCCCATAATCCCTCTCAACCCTTCCTATTCATACACCCATCTTACACCCATCAAGATGCCTTTCAAATGTTTTAACTGTACCAGCCTCCACCACTTCACCTGGCAGCTCATTCCATAGATGCACCGCCATCTGTGTGAAAAGGTCGCCCCTTAGGTCCCTTTTAAATCTTTCCCCTCTCACCTTAAAACTAGGCCCTCTAGTTCTCGGTCTTTTCCCCCACCCCAGCGAAAAGACCTTGTTTATTTACCCTATCCATGCCTCTCATGATTTTATAAACCTCTAACAGGTCACCCCTCAGCTTCTTTCATTTATACATTCCAGTATTGATTGAAGTCAGTGTTTTTGAAATAACCCCACAGAGGTCAGTATCTCGTTACCAAGTCACTCTTTATTTACACGTGGAGAATCCTTGACACTGATCCAGCTCCCTCAGAGCCAACTGTCAGAGTGAACAGAACTCCTGACACTCCTGTCTATATCTGTCAACCAGGGCTCGCTAATTGGACCAGATTAACAGCCCCAGTCAGGGAACTTATATTCCATGAGGTCCACTAACGAGGCTGACCTCATTTCAATCAGTATGGTTTTAATAACATTTTCATTTACCTTTTCCACCTCTGGCGTTGCACAAAGTAGAAACTATCTAAAATGGAGAAGATAAATCTTAACATTTGATTTACCAATAATAATAAAAATTTTGGCATTTTACATCTGCCCATTGAACAGAGTGAAGCAGAGAATTAGGAGGAAATGTGTTGCTTGCTGTGAAAATACAGTTGTTTCTGTATTTTCATTAACAGAGTTATAAATTGGTCGAAGCTCCAAGTATTTTTAACAAAACAGCGATTGTCCTAATGAAGGAAAAATGACAGCTTCAAAACTCAACAGTCTTGGGGAGATTCAAGTAAAGACTTATCTCAATTCCCTGAGGACAGGCAGGACGTGGCTATTACTGCCAGGGAATTGAGGTGAGATTGTGTATCTGTTAGTGGGTTTTGAGAAGATTTGTAGCTCTAGTTGAGGTTTTAGATGCAGGTTTGCTCGCTGAGCTTGAAGGTTCATTTCCAGGCGTTTTGTCAACCTACTGGGTAACATCTTCAGTGGGCCTCTGGGCGAAGCACTGTTGATAATTCCTGCTTTCTGTGTATATGTTTGGATTTCTTCAGGCTGGTGATGTCATTTCCTGTGGTGACATCATTTCCGGTGGCGATGTCATATCCCGTTCTTAACACATGAACATCAACAAAACGACATGACCCTCTCTCACTGGTAACCTTACATATAGATAAGGAAGGACACCACTTCGACTGGGACAACACATTCATCATAGGACAAGCCAAACAGAGACAAGCACAAGAATTCCTAGAAGTATGGCATTCCAACCGGAACTCTATCAACAAATACATCGAGTTAGACCCCATCTACCAGCCCCTGAGAAATAAAAACAGGAAATGACATCACCATGGGAAATGATGTCACCACTGGAAATGACATCACCAACCCAACAAAACCCAAACAGACAAATAGAAAGCAGGAATCATCAACAGTGTTTTGTCCGGAGGCCCATGTTGTATGGTGACAAAACATCTGAAAATGAAAATTTCAGCTCAGAGAGCAAACATACATCCATTGTGTATCTCTGCTTGTAGTGATGCTCCATGAACAGGTTTCACTCCCAGAGTCTCTCGGGCTGTAAAGGGGATGGGGTTTGGGTGTTTTGGATGGCCAATGGGGCAGCACCTGTTTACACCGAGTCCCTGTCCTTCTCCTGCTGATCTGAAACTGTGGCCATGGGGGGCTGAGGGTCTATTGATGTAAATGAGGAAAATGTCCCATTGAATTTCTTTCTGCTGTTTATGGTCTCCAGAATGTGGGGTATTGGGGACATTGTGTGATCAATTACATTTCATGAAGTGACCAAACCGGAACGTGGCCATTTTTAATGAACTTTGCCCCCAGGCTCCACAAACCTGAAGAAACAGGGTCACCTGAGCCGAGGGGAACAACCTGTTTTACCAGGAATGTTGTGGGGTCCACCTGTAACAGAGAAATCCCTCTGACCATGGGATTTTGGATGGGGCCAGGGCCATATCCATGGGGTGGACAATCATTCTGTCCTGTCCCAGGCCCTCCTTTCTAATCCCTCCAGAGGAATTTCAGGACACAAGTGATGGGAAATATCTCACAAGGCACAGCGATCCTCATTTGTACAGCATCATAACATTCCACACCCTCATCATGATCACAGCTTCTGATGGACATTAAAGAGACAAGGAGATCAGCTCCAAATCCTCCAAACCTGCCCAGACAGGGCTCCATTCACAGCCTGAGGACTATAGAATTTCGGGGTCATTCAGTTTAACTTGTTCATCAACACTGGATATGGTCCAGACTGTGCTGCACAATCCAGTCAGACCTGGCTGCTCACAGGCTCAGCTCGATGATATTGTGGAGGTTTATCTCACCTTGAATGGTGGCTCCTGAAATGTAATTTTCAGAGTTGTGGTGAAATAATCCGAGCTCCCCACTTGGATAGTAAGTGTGGCTGAGACAGGTTTCCTCTCCTGGCCCTGTAACAACACACAGAATGGATGGTTAAACATCTACTCACTGAGGATTTACAGAACACACAGAAACATTTCAATGATCTTCATTTCTGTGGTGAGGGTGAGCAGAGGAGGCTTCCTCATTGTAACAAATGTTACCTTAGGGACTGCAATCCCAGAAGCTCCCTTTGCTGTCAGAAATGTGTGAATGATCACTCCAGACCCTCCATGAAGCTTTCTACCCGCCCTGCCCTAGACTGTGGGGATGGGTCATTAACACATTAAAGTACATCAGTGATGTTCACCCCAGTGGGAGTTCAGAGAGACAGAGCAAAACCTTACACAGGGACAGAAACAGAAATACAGAGACAGTGATGTTTGGCACGTGGAAGGACATGGGGTGCAAACCCTGTCTGTAATGATGATGCCCAGTCACCCCCTGATTCTGATACAAGGGCTGCATTTGGTCAGAGTCAGGTTGAATCAGTAGCCCTTGGCAGAAAGGAAACTGAGACCAGATTATTGATAGAGTGACAGTGTGCTCAGGTAAGCAAAATCAGGGGTTGAGGTTAGAGGTTGAATGGGCAAAGATGGCACTCCAGGCGTTTGAGGTTCAGACTGTTGAAATCTGATACCAATGGTACCAGTACGTGACACCAATGAGAGAGGGGGAATGGCAGCAAGACTTTCTCAAATGTATTGTCAGGAAGAGCAGTCCTGATACCAGGGTCTGTATTCAGGTCAATAAATATGAAAGACTCATCTTGTGATGTCAGGAGGACCCATGGTCTGGTATTACTGAGTACACCTGGCACTGGCTGCTCCAGGGGAACCCAATCCTAAAATGGATACATCTTTTCTGTCACCTCCGATGAGCCAGTTAGTGTTCATAGTTTACATCTACAAGATGCAATGTAGTATTGCTTGTACTCTGCTCTGTGGGACGTGATTGGCCAGGACCCGCTGGAGGTGTATGATAGTATGCCTCAGGCAGGTACCATGTGCAAATCCACGAGGAAAGATATCATCACCCTCATTGACAAGTGGAAGGGTGAGAGGAAGGAAATTTGAAATTGTCGACTAATTTCACTCTTGAACGTCGATTACAAAATCCTGCCTGAGGTCATCATTTCCAATCGGGTCAGATCTGCCGCGGGATCAGTAATTCACCCTGACCAAACATGTGCTGTACCGAGCAAGAAGATGGCTGAGAGCCTTGCGCTCCCCAAGGTTATGATCACCTAATGAGAGGATACGGCGGGGGTGGGGGGTGGACACCCCTCATCAGCCTGGATCAGGAGGAGGCCTTTGACAGGATATCACACACTTAGATGTCGGATGTGCTCCCGAAATGGGCTTTGGGGAATGTATTTGTAATTGGATCGGAGTGTTCGATACCAACATCATTCACTCAGTCTCAATCAACGTGTGGGAAACAGAAAGCTTCCCAATCTGAGCTGGAGTCAGGCCGGGCTGTCCAGTCTCTCCTGCCTTGTTTGTATGTGTTTGGAACCTTTTGTCGAATCCATTAGGAGGGATGTGAGGTTGAGAGAGGTGACTAATGCAGGCAGCAGGAGCCTCTATGTTAAAGCTGCTGTCAGTGCACAGCCTGATGTGCACCTGTGACCAGTTTGAATGGGCCTCGGCTGCCAAAGTAAATCATGGCAAGAGCGAGGCCATGCTTGTTGGTAACTGGGCCGACCAATCCTTTATCCCTTTCACCGGAAGGACAGAGAATCTGAAGATGCTGGGTATTTGGTACAGTGGGGCTGGGGTGTGTGCCAAAACCTGATAGGAGCGAGGAAAAAACTAGGCAGATGGGAGCAACTTTGCAGGAAAAGTCTGGTAGTCAGGTGTGAGGTACTCTCAGTATTGTTGTACGTGACATCAGCCCTGATCTATTACCCTGAAATGTGTCACTGCAGTCACCCAGGCTATCTTGCAGTTTATTTGGAGGTGAAAGATAGACCGAGTCCAATGGGACATAATGTACAAGGATCTCGACAAATGGGGGGACAACATACATAATGCTACCCTCACCCTGATGGTCACCTTTGTGTGTGGCTGCAACAATGTGTCCACAGACACTCAATTTGCAAACACCAAGTGTCACTACTTCTTGAGGTTCTCCCTGTCCCTGGTGTTACGAAGGACTGGGCCGGCCTCGCTGCTGTGGAATGCTCCAAGTAGTTGCACCGTCCCATATCACCTGTCTCTTGTGGAGAAATTTTTGGAGGAAAACACCTTTGACCCCAAGTCCATCAGGAAGTGGTCTGCACACAGCATCCTCAAGACACTTTGGGAAAATGAGAGGATGGATCATGTCGAGTGGTCCCCTGAGCAGACTGTCAAAGTTATCTGGCAGAATGCCTCAGCACCAGAACTTTCTAACACACATGAGGACATTGCTTTGCGAGTGGTGGGAAGGGCTCTGCTGGTGGGATCCTTCATGTACACCCGGACTCTGTGTACCACCACATGCTGCCCTTGAAGTGGCTGTGGAGGGGGTGAGACTGTCACACACCTCCTTCTGGAATGTGCCTATGCGAAGGAAGACTGGAGAGAGATGCAGGGATTTCTGTCAAGGGTCGGCCCGAGCAGATCCATGACGCGGGTCTCTGTGCTCTATGGTCTGTCCCCCGGAATGCACACTCAGATAAACATCAACTGTGCCTGAATGATCATCAACTCAGTGAACGATGCTCTTTGATCTGCTCAAAACTTGCTGGTCTTCCAGTTGAAAGAGTTGACACTGCTTGAGTTTTACAGACATTAGGAGAAGGTGAGGACTGCAGATGCTGGAGATCAGAGCTGAAAATGTGTTGTTGGAAAAGCGCAGCAGGTCAGGCAGCATACAATGAGCAGGAGAATCGACGTTTCGGGCATGAGCCCTTCTTCAGGAAATGAAGCCCTCAATTCTCCTGCTCCTTGGATGCTGCCTGACTGGCTGCGCTTTTCCAACAACACATTTTCAGCTCTGTTACAGACATTCCAAGGTCAAGGACTATGTGCTGAGGGATGCAGTGAAGCTTGGGTCAGCTATTGCCAAGGTGCAGTGAGGAAAGACCACCATAAAAGGTCCTTCCACCAAAGCATAATGGGGGTCCATCCAGTAATTGGACCCTCCCTGATGCCTGAGTTCAATGCCAAGCGTTGATTTGTAAATATAGAGAATGCCAAAAACAATGTTTGTTTTCTGCTCTGTAAGCAAAGACTGTATTGATCTGAAATCAGTTCATGAACTGTCTATGTACATAATGATTTCCTTCAATGAATAAAGTATATTTTTGATACTAAAAATAATCTCATCCATGCTCTTCCAGTAGCCATGACCCGAGAATCTAGAAGGACAAGGGCAGCAGATGCAAGTGATAACCACAACCTGCGAGTCTCTTCTCCAAGTTTTATGTTATTCTGACTTGGAATTATATGCCATTCCATCATTATTGTTGGGTAAAAATCCTGAACCCCTTCCGAACACCACTCTTAGTGTACCTAAACTCTAAGGATTTGCTCTTCTCCAGTGCAATTTGCGATGGGGAATAAACGCTGGACAAGACAGTGACACAAAAAGGTGTCACCGGATCAACATTTCAAGCTAGATTGTCCTGACTCCGTCATTCCCAAAGGAAATGCCTGAGCATCTCCTCCATGGGGTGGACAATCATTCTGTCCTGTCTCAGGCCCTCATTTCTAAACCCACAAGAGGAATTTCAGGATACAAGTGATGGGAAATATCTCACAAGGCACAGCAATCCTCATTTGTACAACATCATAACATTCCACACCCTCATCATGATCACAGCTTCTGTTGGACATTAAAGAGACAAAGAGATCAGCTCCAAATCCTCCAAATCTACCCAGAGAGTGCTCCATTCAGAGCCTGAGGACTATAGAATTTAGGGGTCATACAGTTTAACTTGTTCATCAACACTGGAGATGATACAGACTGTGCTGCACAATCCAGACAGACCTGGCTGCTCACAGGCTCAGCTCAATGATATAGTAGAGGTTTATCTCACCATGAATAGTAGGTTCTGAAATGTAATTTTCAGAGTTGTGGTGAAATAATCTGAGCTCCCCACTTGGATTGTAAGATGAGCCGAGACAGGGTTCCTCTCCTGGCCCTGTAACAACACACAGAATGGATGGTTAAACATCTACTCACTGAGGATTTACAGAACACACAGAAACATTTCAATGATCTTCGTTTCTGTGGTGAGGGTGCGCAGAGGAGGCTTCCTCATTGTAACAAATGTTACCTTAGGGTCTGTAATCCCAGAAGCTCCCTTTGCTGTCAGAAATGTGTGAATGGTAACTCCAGACCCTCCATGAAGCTTTCTGCCCGCCCTGCCCTAGACTGTGGGGATGGGTCATTAACACATTAAAGTACATCAGTGATGTCCACCCCAGTGGGAGTTCAGAGAGACCGAGCAATCCCTTACACAGGGACAGAAACAGAAATACAGAGACAGTGATGTTTGGGACGTGGAAGGACATGGGGTGCAAACCCTGTCTGTAATGATGATGCCCAGTCACCCCCTGATTCTGATACAAGGGCTGCATTTGGTTGGAGTCAGGTTGACAGACAGGAAACTGAGACCAGATTATTGATAGAGTGACAGTGTCCTCAGGTAAGCAAAATCAGGGGTTGAGGTTAGAGGTTGAATGGGCAAGGATGGCACTCCAGGCGTTTGAGGTTCAGACTGTTGAAATCTGATACCAATGGTACCAGTACGTGACACCAATGAGAGAGGGGGAATGGCAGCACGACTTTCTCAAATGTATTGTCAGGAAGAGCAGTCCTGATACCAGGGTCTGTATTCAGATCAGTAAATATGAAAGACTCATCTTGTGATGTCAGGAGGACCCATGGTCTGGTATTACTGAGTACACCTGGCACTGGCTGCTCCAGGGGAACCCAATCCTAAAATGGATACATCTTTTCTGTCACCTCTGATGAGCCAGTTAGTGTTCATAGTTAACATCTACCGTAATATTGCTTGTACTCTGCTCTGTGGGACGTGATTGGCCAGGACCCGCTGGAGGTGTATGATAGTATGCCTCTGGCAGGTACCATGTGCAAATCCACGAGGAAAGATATCATCACCCTCATTGACAAGTGGAAGGGTGAGAGGAAGGAAATTTGAAATTGTCGACTAATTTCACTCTTGAACGTCGATTACAAAATCCTGCCTGAGGTCATCATTTCCAATCGGGTCAGATCTGCCGCGGGATCGGTAATTCACCCTGACCAAACATGTGCTGTACCGAGCAAGAAGATGGCTGAGAGCCTCGCGCTCCCCAAGGTTATGATCGCCTAATGAGAGGATACGGGAGGTGGACACCCATCATCAGCCTGGATCAGGAGGAGGCCTTTGACAGGATATCACACACTTAGATGTCGGATGTGCTCCCGAAATGGGCTTTGGGGAAGGTATTTGTAATTGGATCGGAGTGTTCGATACCAACATCATTCACTCAGTCTCAATCAACGTGTGGGAAACAGAAAGCTTCCCAATCTGAGCTGGAGTCAGGCCGGGCTGTCCAGTCTCTCCTGCCTTGTTTGTATGTTGTATGGAACCTTTTGTCGAATCCATTAGGAGGGATGTGAGGTTGAGAGAGGTGACTAATGCAGGCAGCAGGAGCCTCTATGTTAAAGCTGCTGTCAGTGCACAGCCTGATGTGCACCTGTGACCAGTTTGAATTGGCCTCGGCTGCCAAAGTAAATCATGTCAAGAGCGAGGCCATGCTTGTTGGTAACTGGGCCGACCAATCCTTCCTCCCCTTTACCAGAAGGACAGAGAACCCGAAGGTGCTGGGTATTTGGTACAGTGGGGCTGGGGTGTGTGCCAAAACCTGATAGGAGCGAGGAAAAAACTAGGCAGATGGGAGCACTTTTGCAGGAAAAATTCTGGTAGTCAGGTGTGAGGTACTCGCAGTATTGTTGTACGTGACACCGGCCCTGACCTATTACCCTGAAATGTGTCACTGCAGTCACCCAGGCTATCTTGCAGTTTCTTTGGAGGTGAAAGATGGACCGAGTCCAATGGGACATTATGTATAAAGATCTCGACAAATGGGGGAAACAACATACACAATGCTACCCTCACCCTGATGGTCACCTTTGTGTGTGGCTGCAACAACCTGTCCACAGACACTCAATTCGCAAACACCAAGTGTCACTACTTCTTGAGGTTCTCCCTGTCCCTGGTGTTACGAAGGACTGGGCCGGCCTCGCTGCTGTGGAATGCTCCAAGTAGTTGCACCGTCCCATATCACCTGTCTCTTGTGGAGAAATTTGTGGAGGAAAACACCTTTGACCCCAAGTCCATCAGGAAGTGGTCTGCACACAGCGTCCTCAAGACACTTTGGGAAAATGAGAGGATGGATTATGTCGAGTGGTTCCCTGAGCAGACTGTCAAAGTTATCTGGCAGAATGCCTCAGCACCAAAACATTCTAACACACATGAGGACATTGCTTTGCCAGTGGTGGGAAGGACTCTGCCGGTGGGATCCTTCATGTACACCTGGACTCTGTGTACCACCACATGCTGTCCTTGAAGCGGCTGTGGAGGGGGTGAGACTGTCACACATCTCCTTCTGGGAAGGAAGTCTGGAGAGGAATGCAGGGGTATCTGTCGAGGGTCGGCCTGAGCAGATCCGTGATGTGGGACTTTGTGCTCTATGGTCTGTCCCCCGATATGCATCATAACATTCCCTCATCATGATCACAGCTTCTGATGGAAATTAAAGAGACAAGGAGGTCAGCTCCAAATCCTCCAAATCTACCCAGAGAGTGCTCCATTCACAGCCTGAGGACTATAGAATTTCTGGGTCATTCAGTTTAACTTGTTCATCAACACTGGAGATGATCCAGACTGTGCTGCACAATCCAGTCAGACCTGGCTGCTCACAGGCTCAGCTCGATGATATTGTGGAGGTTTATCTCACCTGGAAAGGCATGTCCTGAAATGTAACTGTCAGAGGGCTGGTGAGATCATCAATCATTGAATCCCCCACTTGGACTGTAACATCGGGTGAGACAGGGTCCCTCTCCTGGCCCTGTAACAACACACAGAATGGATGGTTAAACATCTACTCACTGAGGATTTACAGAACACACAGAAACATTTCAATGATCTTCATTTCTGTGGTGAGGGTGAGCAGAGGAGGCTTCCTCATTGTAACAAATGTTACCTTAGGGACTGCAATCCCAGAAGCTCCCTTTGCTGTCAGAAATGTGTGAATGGTAACTCCAGACCCTCCATGAAGCTTTCTGCCCGCCCTGCCCTAGACTGTGGGGATGGGTCATTAACACATTAAAGTACATCAGTGATGTTCACCCCAGTGGGAGTTCAGAGAGACAGAGCAACCCCTTACACAGGGACATAAACAGAAATACAGAGACAGTGATGTTTGGGACGTGGAAGGACATGGGGTGCAAACCCTGTCAGTAATGATGATGCCCAGTCACCCCCTGATTCTGATACAAGGGCTGCATTTGGTCAGAGTCAGGTTGAATCAGTAGCTCTTGGCAGACAGGAAACTGAGACCAAATTATTGATAGAGTGACAGTGTCCTCAGGTAAGCAAAATCAGGGGTTGAGGTTAGAGGTTGAATGGGCAAAGATGGCACTCCAGGTGTTTGAGGTTCAGACTGTTGGAATCTGATACCAATGGTACCAGTACGTGACACCAATGAGAGAGGGGGAATGGCAGCACGACTTTCTCAAATGTATTGTCAGGAAGAGCACTCCTGATACCAGGGTCTGTGTTCAGGTCAATAAATATGAAAGACTCATCTTGTGATGTCAGGAGGACCCATGGTCTGGTATTACTGAGTACACCTGGCACTGGCTGCTCCAGGGGAACCCAATCCTAAAATGGATACATCTTTTCTGTCACCTCCGATGAGCCAGTTATTGTTCATAGTTAACATCTACAAGATGCACTGTAGTATTGCTTGTACTCTGCTCTGTGGGACGTGATTGGCCAGGACCTGCTGGAGGTGTATGATAGTATGCCTCTGGCAGGTACCATGTGCGAATCCACGAGGAAAGATATCATCACCCTCATTGACAAGTGGAAGGGTGAGAGGAAGGAAATTTGAAATTGGCGACTAATTTCACTCTTGAACATTGATTACAAAATCCTGTCTGAGGTCATCATTTCCAATTGGGTCAGATCTGCCGTGGGATCGGTAATTCACCCTGACCAAAAATGTCCTGTACCGAGCAAGAAGATGGCTGAGAGCCTTGCGCTCCCCAGGGTTATGTTCGCCTAATGAGAGGATACGGCGGAGGTGGGGGGTGGGGGGTGGACACCCCTCATCAGCCTGGATAAGGAGGAGGCCTTTGACAGGATATCACACACTTAGATGTCGGATGTGCTCCTGAAATGGGCTTTGGGGAATGTATTTGTAATTGGATCGGAGTGTTCAATACCAACATCATTCACTCAGTCTCAATCAACGTGTGGGAAACAGAAAGCTTCCCAATCTGAGCTGGAGTCAGGCCGGGCTGTCCAGTCTCTCCTGCCTTGTTTGTATGTTGTATGGAACCTTTTGTCGAATCCATTAGGAGGGATGTGAGGTGGAGAGAGGTGACTATTGCAGGCAGCAGGAATCTCTATGTTAAAGCTGCTATCAGTGCACAGCCTGATGTGCACCTGTGACCAGTTTGAATGGGCCTCGGCTGCCAAAGTAAATCATGGCAAGAGCGAGGCCATGCTTGTTGGTAACTGGGCAGACCAATCCTTTATCCCTTTCACCGGAAGGACAGAGAACCCGAAGGTGCTGGGTATTTGGTACAGTGGGGCTGGGTGTGTGCCTAAACCTGATAGGAGCGAGGAAAAAACTAGGCAGATGGGAGCAACTTTGCAGGAAAATTCTGGTAGTCAGGTGTGAGGTATTCTCAGTATTGTTGTACGTGACATCGGCCCTGACCTATTACCCTGAAATGTGTCACTGCAGTCACCCAGACTATCTTGCAGTTTATTTGGAGGATAAAGATGGACCAAGTCCAATGGGACATTATGTATAAAGATCTCGACAAATGGGGGAAACAACATACACAATGCTACCCTCACCCTGATGGCCACCTTTGTGTGTGGCTGCAACAACGTGTCCACAGACACTCAATTCGCAAACACCAAGTGTCACTACTGCTTGGGGTTCTCCCTGTCCCTGGTGTTACGAAGGACTGGGCTGGCCTCGCTGCTGTGGAATGCTCCAAGTAGTTGCACCGTCCCATATCACCTGTCTCTTGTGGAGAAAGTTTTGGAGGAAAACACCTTTGACCCCAAGTCCATCAGGAAGTGGTCTGCACACAGCAGACACTTTGGGAAAATGAGAGGATGGATCATGTCGAGTGGTCCCCTGAGCAGACTGTCAAAGTTATCTGGCAGAATGCCTCAGCACCAGAACGTTCTAACATACATGAGGACATTGCTTTGCGAGTGGTGGGAAGGGCTCTGCCGGTGGGATCCTTCATGTACACCCGGACTCTGTGTACCACCACATGCTGACCTTGAAGCGGCTGTGGACGGGGTGAGACTGTCACACACCTCCTTCTGAAATGTGCCTATGCGAAGGAAGACTGGAGAGAGATGCAGGGGTTTCTGTCGAGAGTCGGCCCGAGGGGTCTGTGCTCTATGGTCTGTCCCCTGGAATGCACACTCAGAAAAACAGCAACTGTGCCTGGATGATCATCAACTCAGTGAACGATGCTCTTTGGTCTGCCCAAAACTTGCTGGTCTTCCAGTTGAATGAGTTGACACTGCTTGAGTTTTACAGACATTCCAAGTTCAAGGAATGTGTGCTGAAGGACGCAGTGAAGCTTGGGGCAGCTATTGCCAAGGTGCAGTGGGGAAAGACCACCATAAAAGGTCCTTCCACCAAAACATAATGGGGGTCCATCAGTAATTGGACCCTCCCTGATGCCTGAGTTCAATGCCAAGAGTTGGTCTGTAAATATAGAGAATGCCAAAAACAATGTTTGTTTTCTGCTCTATACGCAAAGACTGTATTGATCTGAATGACTTCACGAACTGTGTATGTACAGAAAGATTTCCTTCACTGAATAAAGTATATTTTTGATACTTAAAAATAATCTCATCCATGCTCTTCCAGTAGCCATGACCCAAGAATCTAGAAGGACAAGGGCAGCAGATGCAAGTGATCACCACAATTTGCGAGTCCCTTCTCCAAGTCTTATGTTATTCTGACTTGGAATTATATGCCATTCCATCATTATTGTTGGATAAAAAAAACTGAACCTCTTTCTCACACCACTCTTAGTGTACCTAAACTCTAAGGATTTGCTCCTCTCCAGTGCAATAAACATTGGCCGAGACAGTGACACAAACAAGGTGTCAAAGGATCAACATTTCAAGCTAGATTGTCCCGACTCTGTCATTCCCAAAGAAAATGCCTGACCATTTCTGGAAGGGGATAAATCCTCAATATGATTCATTACCTGCTTCCCACATCCTTATATATGTGTATGAATGTTTTCTTAGGTGCCATTCAAGAACTAGGTCAGAACTAGGAGAGTGATGCTAGTTCTCATTGAGGTACAGTGATCTCAAGCATTTAAACTATTCTGTTCTAAGTCATAGAGATATACAGCATGGAAACAGACCCTTCGGTCCCACCCATCCATGCTGACCAGGTATCCCAACCCAATCTAGTCCCACCTGCCAGCTCGCAGCCCATAACCCTCCAATTCCTTCCTATTCATATACCCATCCAAATGCCTTTTAAATGTTGCAATTATATCAGCATACACCATTTCCTCTGCCAGCTCATTCCATACACTACCACCATCTGCATGAAAAAGTTGCCCCTTGGGTCTCTTTTATATCTTTCCCTTCTCACCCTAAAGCTATGCCCTCTAGTTCTGGACTCCCCGACCCTTAGGAAAATACTTTGTCTATTTACCCTATTCATGCCCCCCATAATTGTGTAAACCTCTATATGGTCACCCCTCAGCCTTCGATGCTCCAGGGAAAATACCCCAGCCTGTTCAGCCTCTCCCTATAGCTCAAATCCTCCAACCTTGGCAACATCCTTGTAAATCTTTTCTGAACCCTTTCAGGTTTCACAACAGGAAGGAGACCAGAATTGCACGCAATATTCCAACAGTGGCCTAACCAATGTCCGTACAGCCGCAACATGACCTCCCAACTCCTGTACTCAATACTCTGACCAATAAAGGAAAGCATACCAAACACCTTCTTCACTATCCTGTCTATCTGTGACTCTACTTTCAAGGAGCTATGAATCTGCACTCCGAGGCCTCTTTGTTCAGCAACACTGTCTAGGACCTTGCCATTAAGTGTATTAATCCTGCTAAGATTTGCTTTCCCAAAATGCAGCACCTCACATTTATCTGAATTAAACTCCATCTGCCATTTCTCAGCCCAATGGCCCATCTGGACAAGATCCTGTTGTAATCTGAGGTAACCCTCTTTGCTGTCCACTTCACCTCCAATTTTGGTGTCATCTGCAAACTTACTAAATGTAACTCTTATGCTCGCATCCAAATCATTTATGTAAATGACAAAAAGTAGAGGACCCAGCAATGATCCTTGTGGCACTCCACTGGTCACAGGCCACCAGTCTGAAAATCAACCATCCACCACCACCCTCTGTCTTCTAGCTTTGAGTCAGTTCTGTATCCAAATGGCTGGTTTTCCCTTTATTCTGTAAGATTTAACCTTGCTAACCAGTCTCCCATAGGGAACCTTGTCAAACGCCTTACTGAAGTCCGTATAGATCACATCTACCGCTGTGCCCTCAATCCTCTTTGTTACTTCTTCAAAAACCTCAATCAAGTTTGTGAGATATGGTTTCCCACGCACAAAGCCATGTTGACTATCCCTAATCAGTCCTTGCCCTTCCGAATACATGTACATCCTGTCCCTCAGGATTCCCTTCAACAACTTGCCCACCACCGATGTCAGGCTCACTGGTCTATAGTTCCCTGGTTTGTCCTTACCACCTTTCTTAAACAGTGGCACCATGTTAGCCAACCTCCAGTCTTCCGGTACCTCACCTGTGACTATCGATGATACAAATATCTCAGCAAGAGGCCCAGCAATCACTTCTCTAGCTTCCGACAGAGTTCTAGGGTACACCTGATCAGGTCCTGGGGATTTATCCACTTTTAACCGTTTCAAGACAACCAGCACTTCCTCCTCTGTAACATGGACATTTTACAAGGTGTCCCCATCTATTTCACTACTTTCTATATCTTCCATATCCTTTTCCACAGTAAATGCTGATGCAAAATATTCGTTTAGTAACTCTCCCATTTTCTGCAGTTCCACACAAAGGCCGCCTTGCTCATCTTTGAGGGGCCCTATACTCTCCCTAGTTACCCTTTTGTCTTTAATGTATTTGAAAAAACGCTTTGGATTCTCCTTAATCCTCTTTGCCAAAGCTATTTAATGTCCCCTTTTTGCCCTCCTGATTTCCCTGTTAAGTATACTCCTACTTCCTTTATACTCTTCTAAGGATTCACTCGATCTATCCTGTCTATACCTTACATATGCTTCCTTCTTTCTCTTAACCAAACCCTCAATTTCTTTAGTCATCCAACACTCCAGTGGGCAGCTGGAACTGACAACCGGAAGCGGCAGATACAAATCACTATAAATGCCGGAGGAAACATCACAGCAGCGCTTAACAGGAGGCTCCCAAGCACTGAGGATGTCACCTAGACAGGGGACGAAACGCCTGCAACAGAAATTCCCAGCTCAGCAAACAGAACCACAACAGAATGTAATTCCCAAAGTGCCCATCTTGGTGTTGGCAGCAGGAGCAAGTGTTGCTCCCATGCTCAAAAAAAGGCCCAATGGCAATAGGACTTGGGAGTGAGGGAAATGTGGAATGGACAAGTGGGAGTGGGCAAGTGGGAGTGGGCAATGATGTCTCAATCACATTGTCCCCTCACTGAAAGACAAGGGCTGGCACATCTCAAAACAACTCTTCACCGTATGTACAGAGCTGTCTTGTCAACAGTGCTGGAGATCCCCATGACTACAGAGAAAACCTCTATGGCTGGTGTGACTACTGCTGAACTCCAGTTTCTATACTGAATAACCTATATTCTTTGAACCTCAGTGTCTGTGCTAAATACTCTGAATCCCAGTGACTGCACTGAATATCTCTGAGCACACACCTGACTATTGTCCAGGTCTTACTCCATACAGAATTTCTTCCAAAGTTGATAACTTTGATGCATTTATATTCCAATCACCATGTTCTTCTTCACTCACTTTAGCTGTCCATCTCCTTTTGCAATCTCTTTGCATCTTCTTCACAACTACTTTCCCATCTCACTTTGTTATTTTCATTACTATACATTATTGCCCAGAAGGAAGCATTGAGTTCAAGATGACTCATGCTAAATGCATGAGCAGGAACACAGCAACTAAATGGGAGACTTCCCTGAAAATGGGCAGATGTATCTGAAATAATGGGGTCCAAATGACCTTTGTGTAAGGGTAATAGGACCCTGGAGCAAGCTTGCTGAGATGTCACAGACCTGCACATCACTGGGTATAAATACACTGGGAAAAACACTGGAAGGTGTGACTCTCTGGAAGACATGGGCATCAACACTAGAAGAAGACAGATTAAACATTCCCGGATGTATCGAGAAGTCAGATGCTGGTATAAGATTGCCATGTATCTTAGTATTTGTATAAGTCTCATAAATAGTGTTACTTTGAAGAACAGGTCTGAGATAGGCTTTCACATGCCTTCCCCTCAATCGGTCTGTCTCAAACCCAAAACTCATTGTGTGACAGAAAAACCCAGGAGTAAAGAGGAAGCAGTTTGCCACATTGTCAGCAACAGCCTTCAGTTCACTCTGACAACAGAAGAATGGGCTGATTTATTTTACTGCAAGTGATGCAGGAACAAATAGAGAAGAAACATTGGGATTTTGGTGATCTCACAGAACGACACATCTATTTGCAGCCCTGTAATTTAATCCCTGAATTTAAATCCCTGAAATTTTCAAATCTTTGAAGGCCGGTGATGCTACGTATAGAGCAACAAATGAGACAGGTTCTGCTGCAGGGAACACAGATGGGGACATTAATGGGAGGTCTAGAGAAGGAGGTTGATGGGAATGCACACTGAGATGCTTGGTACATTAGCAGGCCATGTCAGACAGCCTATCAAAGGGCATGGAGAAGCTCAGTCCCAATGTGACAGAGGGCACTGCACAGAGCTTGGATCCCATCATTTCCCCTGTGGCAGTGGGAGCCAGCTCCTTGACTGCAGCAGCTGACAGGGCAGTGATCCAGTATCTGTGCTCACTGTCTCAGCCTCTGCTGAAGCACAGACAGAAGCCAAGAAACCCCTCAATGCTGCAGTGTGAGTTCAGACTGAGGTCATGCTTGGTCCCATGCAGGCTCAGACCCGCTGTGAACATGTTTGTGGATCCCAGTGGGCAAAGGGGTTTGCAGGGTCTTGGAGCAGGCCAGCAGCTCGTCCTCCAACAGATCACTAGGGACCTGGGGATGCTGCCTGGGGGACTGGCAGAGGTACCATGGAGCATCAACCTGCTGCCCTCTCTCAGGGTAACAGCATTTGTGCTCTCACTGTGGCCACTCCACCAGTCCCCTTGCTGTTGTCCCTTACCCTGTCAGTCCAGACAGTTGCTGTCTGTTGTGAGATGGTGCCGTCTGAAGCCAGGCCCAGGGTTTCCCCAGGAAATCCTGCAAACGCCACCTGCAGTCTCCCCCATTGGAAGTCAGCTGCCTTCCACTAACCATGCAGTAACCAACGGGGTAAAGCTGCACAGGAACACCAGGACAGGCCCTCGGGCACTGCACAAGGATGGTCAGTTCCCTTTTGTCCATGTCACTGGCTATGTTCCTGAATAAAGATTCTGTGATGCACATGTTTGTTGCTTGGCCCTGGGTGGTCCAAGTTGGGGAATTCAGTATTACATCAGGCAGGGAGGCTGCTGTGTAAAACCAGGATAGCAGCTCATCACCTGGTTCCAGCCACACACAGGGCTCAGGGGGCACCTTCTCAAGAGGCTGTACCATGTGGGGTATACTGGAAACAGCTGGCACCACAGCACCCATCTCCAGGGGGGCACAGGGCTCATGTAGTCTCATCACAAGCAACACTACAAAGCTGGGACTTTCCCCCTTGGTCATTGTTCAGATTATCCAGTTAGAAATTATCTGATTCTATTCGACTTTTGCAATATCGTTGGGATGGCCTCCACATGCACCAAATGGAGACCACTGTTTTAGCGAAAAGGGTAAATAGGGTGGTCAACAGGACTTTAAACTAGAAACTTGAGGGGGTGAGGGAAAGGATGGGTAAAACTCCAAGTAGTATCATGGCCAATGGGAAACAAAGCAGCAGATTAACATTTGCAGGGGTGGATTCAACTGCATAGAAAAATACAAAATGAAAAGGAAAGAAAAGAACTCAGGAGAGGTTATTAAAGTCTCCAGCACACAAACTAGGACAGAGTGTCTGGAAAGGGTTAGTAATCAAACTTCAAGCACACCGGATGAATAAATGATAATGAGAAGAGGGACGATCAATACAGGACTGAAGGTATATCTGAATGTACGCAGTACAAGGAATAAGGTAAATGAGTTTGTGGTGCAGATCAAAATTGGCAGGAGTGAGGTGCTGAGCATCACAGAGACGTGGCTGCAAGGGGATCAGGATTGGGAGCTGAATATCCAAGGATACACATTCTATCGAAAAGACAGGCAGGTCCGGAAGGGTTGGGGTTGCCTCATTCATAAGAAATGAAATTAAATCAGTAGCCAGAAACGAAGTAAAGTTAGATGATGTACAACCTGTGTGGGTCGAGTTGACAAACCACAAAGGTAAAATAAAAGTACATTGTGGGAGTTATGTACAGGCCTCCGAACAGCAGTCAGGATTTGAGGCACAAGATACACCAAGAGATAGAAAAGACATGTAACAAAGGCAAGGTTACGGCAAACATGGGGGATTTCAGTATGCAGGCGGACTGGAAAAATCAGGTTGGTAGTGGATCGCAAGAAAAGGAATTTATAGAATGTCTACCAGATGGCCTTTTGGAGCAGCTTGTGACGGAGCACAGACTATTTTCTAAATGAGGAGAAAATTCAAAATCTGAAGCGCAAAGAGACTTGGGAGTCCTTGTCCAGGATTCTTTTAAGATAAAGCACAGTGGCTCAGTGGCTAGCACTGCTGCCTCACAGTGCTAGGGACCTGGGTTTGATTCCAGCCTCGGGCGACTGTCTGGGTGGAGTTTGCACATTCTCCCCGTGTCTGCGTGGGTTTTCTCCAGGTGCTCCAGTTTCCTCCCACAGTCCAAAGGTGTGCAGATCAGGTGAATTGGCCTTGCTAAATTGCCCTATAGTGTTAGTCAGGGGTAAATGTAGGGGAATGGATCTGGGTGGGTTGCTCTTCAGAGGGTCGGTGTGGACTTGTTGGTCCGAAAGACCTGTTTCCATACTGTAGGTAATCTAATCTAAACTTGCAGGTTGCATTGGCAGTTAGGAAAGCAAGCACAATGTTGGCATTTATTGAGAGGACTGGAACATAAAAACAGGGATGTACTTGAGGCTTTACAAAGCTCTGGTCAGACTACATACAGAGTATCGTGAACAATTTTGGGCCTCATACCTCAGGAAGGATGTACTGGCCCTGGAACAGTTCCAGAGGAGGTTCACGAGAATGATCCAGCAATGAGAGGCCATAGAGGGAACAAAGAACAAAGAAAATTTACAGCCCAGGAACAGCCCCTTCGCCCCTCCAAGCCTGAGCCGATCCAAATGTACTGTCTAAACCTGTTGGTCAATTCCAAAGCATCTGTATCCCTCTGCTCCCCACATACTCATGCATCTGCCCAGACGCATCTTAAATGAATCTACCGTGCCTACCTCTACCACCTCTGCTGGCAACACGTTCTGTGTGAAGTACTTGCTGCGTGTATCCCCTTAAACTTTCCACCTTGAAAGCATGACCTCTCGTTATTGAATCCTTCACCCCGGGAAAAAGCTTGTCTCTATCTACCCTGTCTATACCCTTCACGATTTTGTAAACTTCAATCAGGTCTCCCCTTAATCTCCTTTTTTCTAATGAAAATAAACCTAACCTACTCAACCTCTCTTCATAGCTAGCACCTTCCATACCAGGCAACATCCTCGTAAACCTTCTCTGCACCCTCTCCAAAGCATCCACATCCTTTTGGTAATGTGGCGACCAGAACTGTGCACAATATTCTAAATGCGGCCAAACCAACGTCTTGTACAATTTTAACATGACTTACCAGCTCTTATACTCAACACCCTGTCCAATGAAGGCAAGCATACTATATGCCTTCTTGACCACTCTATCCATCTGTGCAGCAAACTTCAGGGTACAATGGACCTGCACTCCCAGATCTCTCTGCCCATCAACTTTTCCCAAGGCTCTTCCATTCATTGTATAATTCACTCTAGAATTAGTCTTGCCTAAATACATCACCTCACATTTGTCTGAATTGAAAACCATCTGCCACATTTCCACCCAACTCTCCAGTCTATCTATATTCTCCTGTATTCTTTTACAGTCCCTTATGCTTTCTGTTACTCCACCAATCTTTGTGTCATCTGCAAACTTGCTGATCATACCAACAGTGCCCTCTTCCAGATCATTTATGTACATCACAAACAACAGTGGCCCCAGCACTGACCCCTGTAACACCACTGGTCACCTTCTCCATTTCGAGGAACTCCCTTCAATTACTACTCTCTGTCTCCTGTTGCTCAACCAGTTCCTTATCCACCCAGCTCGAACACCCTGCACACCATGTGACTTCACTTTCTCCATTAGTATACCATGGGGAACCTTATCAAATGCCTTATTAAAGTCCATGTATATGACATCAACAGCCCTTCCTTCATCTATCAACTTGATCACTTCCTCAAAGAACTCTATTAAGTTGGTAAGGCACGATCTCCCCCGCACAAAACCATGTTGCCTATCACTGATAGGCTCATTCTTTTCTAAACATAAATAGATCCTATCCCTCAGTACCTTCTCCAGCAACTTCCCCACCACCGACGTCAGGCTCATTGGTCTGTAGTTACCCAGAATACCCCTACTAACCTTCTTGTACAGGGGGACAACATGAACAACCTTGCAGTCCTCTGGCACCTCACCTGTGTTTAAGGATGCCACAAAGATATCTGTCAGGGCCCCAGCTATTTCCTCTCTTGCCTCCCTCAGCAACCTGGGATAGATCCCATCCTGTCCTGGGGATTTGTCCACCTTAATAACCTCTAGCATACTTAACAGATCTTCCCTACTTACATTAACGTGATCCAAACTAATCAAACTTCTATCTCTAATCTCAAGATTCATCATGTTCCTCTCCACCGTGGACACTGATGCAAAGTAATCATTCAGAATCTCACCCATTCTCTCAGGTTCGACACACAGCCTTCCTTCGTTATCTTTTAGTGGACCAATCCTTTCTCTAGTTACCTGTTCCAATTTGGACTATTGACATACAACTCTAGAAAACTCTCCTGGATGCTTCTTACAAATTCTACCCCATCCAGACCTCTGACGCTAAGTGTATCCCAGTCAATGTTGGGAAAATTAAAATCTCCCATCACCACGACCCTGTTGCCTCTCCATAATCTGTTTACCTATTTGTTCTGCTACCTCATGCTCACTGTTGGGAGGCCTGTAATACAGCTCCAACAATATAACTGCATCCTTATTTCTCAGCTCCACCCATAATGTCTCACTACCCAAGACCTCCATAGTGTTCTCCTTTAGCACAGCCGTGATATCGTCCCTGACCAGCAATTTCAACTCCACCCCCCTTTGACTTCCCTCCCTGTCCTGTCTGAAGCGTCTATATCCTGGAATATTTAGTTACCAATCATCATGCCCTTCCTTCAAACAAGTCTCTGTGATTGCAATAACATCATACTCCCAGGCACCAATCCAAGCCCTAAGTTCATCTGCCTTACATACTATACTCCTTGCATTAAAGTAGATGCATTTCAGGCCACCAGTTTTTTGCACTCATCTGCTCTCTGCCTACTCTCCCCTTTGTTAATGGTATCTTCATAATTTTAACAGTCTCCATCTCGCTGCCTACTTGTTTTTATTTCTGGTTCCTATCCCCCTGCTACATTAGTTTAAAACCTCCCCAACAGCAGCAGCAGAACATTTGAAGACTCTGGGTCTACATTCAATGGAGTTTAGAACAATAAAGGAGAGGGTCTAATTAAACATACAGAATACTCAATGGCCTAAACAGAGTGGATGTTATGAAGATGTTTCCATTGGTAGGAGAGACTAAGATAGAGGGCACAGCCTTAGAGTAAAGAGAAGACTCTTTAGATCAGAGATAAGGAGAAACCTCTTCAGCCAGAGAGCAATGAATCTATGGAATTCATTGTCACAGAAGGCTGTGGAGGCTAGGTCATTGAGTATAGTTAAGACTGAGATAGATAGGTTCTTGATTGTCAAGGGGATCAAGGGTTACAGGGAGAAAGCAGAAGAATGGGTTTGAGAAACTTGTCAGCCATGATTGACTGGCAGAGCAAACCTGATGGACTGAATGGCCAGGTTTCTGCTCCTGTATTTTATGGCCTAAAACATTTGCATGATGATTACTCAGGGGATAATTAATGTGAAAATGTTATCAACAGGCAGACAATATAACATTTTTATTCCAGCATTTTTCATTCCTGCATTGTGAAAACACTTACCCAAAAGAAACTGGTATAGACCTTAAATTCAGAAATAACTTTCTGGCCCACCTCTCTCGCAGCAACCTTGACATTTAGAAGTACAATGGCTTTTTTGCCCACTGGTAAATCCATTTTTGCCAGGATCTTTTGTAGATCAGACTTCAGGCTGAAGAATAAACAGACAGTTAACATTGGACTGGATAAGAACCCGAGGAATTCACACATTAGAGTGGATTGTTTTGTCCAATGACGGAACACTGGAAATGAAACTTGAGCAAGATGGTTTAATGAGATTGCAGTAAGTCAGCATCAGCCTTTGAGCTGCTTGTGTAACTGGATTGCTAATGGAGGCTGTGGCAAGTTACAGCTACAATAATTTCATCTTTTGGCTTCTGCATAAACTTTACCAAAATTTACTTATTTATCAACTTCACTCATCACCATGATACAGTGTATATGTATGCTGTGGTATGAAATACGTACATTCATCTGAAATGTAAATATGCAAACTTGTTCTGTATTATTATACCTTGAGATACTCAACCATAATAAATCCTGTTTAGTTTGGAACTAAATTACTTAGAACTTAAATTAAATGCTTCGGCAGGACACTTGAAATTCCTTTGCAGCTTCAAGCCCAACATCACCCAAATTTCCTGTCCTCTGATTTGCAGGTTTCAGTGGGATAGTTTCAGTAGTGAATAGTTTCAGTCGACCACTTTATATATTCACCATGTCATTAAAGTTGAGGGAAGATTTGATAGAAATGTTCACAGTCATGAGGGGTTTGATAGTTTCACAAAATCACAGAATAACTGTTTCTATTGGCAGGAGGCTCAAGAACCAGAGGGTAGTTTTGCTCTGATTGCTCTTCATGGTACCTGCTATCTCTGAGAGTCTGTGGCACAGGGTAAGGTTTGCTTGGGGTAGTTTGTTGCAACCAATCTTCCTTCATCTATACTGTTTTTTGTTCACTTGTGGGAAGTGGACATTGATGCCTGGTCCAGTATTCATTGTCCATCCCTAGTTGTCCTTGGGAAGATGGTCATGAGCTGTCTTCTTGAACTGTTGCAGTCCACTTACTGTAGCTTGACCCACCATGTCCCTAGGCAGGGATTCCAGGATTGTTTCTGGGGCCTAACCTTGTGAATCTTGGGGCAGGATATGCCACTATTGAGTCTTTACAGAAGAGGTACTGTACTGAATTAATTATGGCTTTTGCATGTTAACAATTGCTACAATATTCATCACTGGTCAGCCATAACTAATAGGACTTTCAGAAGCTGTCCCAAATACACCTTCTCCCATCAAACATGAGTGTTGAACTGGGTGTGACATCAGAGTGAGCCTTAATGTAACATGAACATTAACTCCTTCAAAACCTTTATTTTTTAAAAAATAACATTTCAGAACAGGTTATTAGAAGCAGGAGGGACCTGAGTCCAGGACTTTTGGCCCACAAGTAGGGACACTACCACTGTGTCACAAAACCCATTATACCTTATGCAACATTGAGGACAATGATTAAAAGGCGATTTGTGAAAGAAGCAATTGTGATGTGAGAAAACTTCTGTTATCCACCAAGTGTTTAGGATCTGGACTGTACTTCCTGAGACAGAGAGGAAAAACTATTAGCCCTTCAAAAAGATGATTAGATAGGAACCTGAAGGGAACAAATTGCAGAGCTATGCGAATCGGGCAGAGCAGTGAAACAGGCTAAGTTGTGATGAGCCAGCATGGACACAAAAGGTCATGGATTAGTGGTGCTGGAAGAGCACAGCAGTTCAGGCAGCATCCGAGGAGCAGTAAAATCGACGTTTCGGGCAAAAGCCATTCATCAGGAATAAAGGCAGTGAGCCTGAAGGGGGGAGAGATAAGCTAGAGGAGGATGGGGGTGGGGAGAAAGTAGCATAGAGCACAATAGGTGAGTGGGGAGGGGATGAAGGTGATAGCTCAGGGAGGAGGGTGGAGTGGATAGGTGGAAAAGAAGATAGGCAGGTAGGACAAGTCATGGGGAAAGTGCTGAGCTGGAAGTTTGGAACTAGGGTGAGGTGGGGAAGGGGAAATGAGGAAACTGTTGAAGTCCACATTGATGCCCTGGGGTTGAAGTGTTCCGAGGCGAAAGATGAGGCGTTCTTCCTCCAGGTGTCTGGTGGTGAGGAAGTGGCAGTGAAGGAGGCTCAGGACCTCCATGTCCTCGGCAGAGTGGGAGGGGGCGTTGAAATGTTGGGCCACAGGGCAGTGTGGTTGATTGGTGCGGGTGTCCCGGAGATGTTCCCTAAAGCACTCTTCTAGGACGCATCCAGTCTCCCCAATGTAGAGGAGACCACATCGGGAGCAACGGATACAATAAATGATATCGATGAATGTGCAGGTAAAACTTTGATGGATGTGGAAGGCTCTTTTAGGGCCTTGGATGGAGGTGAGGGAGGAGGTGTGGGCGCAGGTTTTGCAATTCCTGCGGTGGCAGGGGAAGGTCTTTGCAGAAGGCGGAAAGGGGTGGGGAGGGAAATATATCCCTGGTGGTGGGGTCTGTTTGGAGGTGGCGGAAATGTCGGCGGATGATTTGGTTTATGCGAAGGTTGGTATGGTGGAAGGTGAGCACCAGGGGCATTCTGTCCTTGTTACGGTTGGAGGGGTGGGGTCTGAGGGCGGAGGTGTGGGATATGGACGAGATGCGTTGGAGGGCATCTTTAACCACGTGGGAAGGGAAATTGTGGTCTCTAAAGAAGGAAGACATCTGGTGTGTTCTGTGGTGGATCTGGTCCTCCTGGGAGCAGATACGGTGGAGGCGGAGGAATTGGGAATACGGGATGGCATTTTTGCATGAGGTAGGGTGGGAAGAGGTTTAATCCAGGTAGCTGTGGGAGTCGGTAGGTTTATAAAAAATGTCAGTGTCAAGTCAGTCGTCATTAATGGAGATGGAGAGTCCAGGAAGGGGAGGGAGGTGTCAGAGATGGTCCAGGTAAATTTAAGGCCAGGGTGGAATGTGTTGGTTAATTTGATGAATTGCTCAACCTCCTCGCGGGAGTGTGAGGTGGCGCCAATGCAGTCATCAATGTAGCGGAGGAAGAGGTGGGGAGTGGTGCCGGTGTAGTTATGGAAGATCGACTGTTCTACGTAGCCAACAAAGAGACAGGCATAGCTGGGACCCATATGTGTGTCCATGGCTACCCCTTTGGTCTGGAGGAAGTGGGATGATTCGAAGGAGAAATTGTTAAGGGTGAGGACCAGTTCGGCCAAACGAATGAGAGTGTCGATGGAAGGGTACTGTTGGAGATGTCGGGAGAGGAAAAAACGGAGGGCTTGGAGGCCCTGGTCATGGCGGATGGAGGTGTAGAGGGACTGGATATCCATGGTGAAGATGAGGCGTTGGGGGCCGGGGAAATGGAAGTCTTGGAGGAGGTGGAGGGCGTGGGTGGTGTCTCGAATGTATGTGGGGAGTTCCAGGACTTGGGGGGATTGGACAGTATCGAGATAGGTAGAAATGAATTCATTGGGGCAGGAGCATGCTGAGACAATGGGTCAGCCAGGGTGGGCAGGCTTGTGGATCTTGGGAAGGAGGTAGAACCGGGCAGTGCAGGGTTCCCGGACTATGAGGTTGGAAGCTGTGGGTGGGAGATCTCCTGAGGTGATGAGGTTCTGTATGGTCTGGGAGATGATGGTTTGGTGATGGGTGGTGGGGTCATGGTTGAGGGGGCGGTAGGAAGAGGTGTCCTCAAGTTGGCGTTTGGCTTCAGCGGTGTAGAGGTCAGTGCGCCAGATTACCACTGCACCCTCTTCATCTGCTGGCTTGATGGTGAGGTCGGGATTGGAGCAGAGGGATTGGAGGGCTGCACATTGTGAGGGTGAGAGGTTGGAGTGGGGGAGGGGTGTAGACAGGTTGAGGCGGTTAATGTCCTGGCAGCAGTTGGGAATGAAATGGTCGAGGGCAGGTGATAGGCCAGCGCGGGGTGTCCAGGTGGATGCAGTGTGTTGGAGGTGGGCGAAGGGGTCCTTGGAAGGTGGACGGGAGTCCTGATTGTGAAAGTAAGCTCAGAGGCGGAGGCAGCGGAAGAAGTGTTCGACGTCATGACGTGTATCAAATTCATTGATGCGTGGATGGAGGGGGATGAAGGTGAGTCCTTTGCTGAGGACTGATCATTCGTCCTCAGTGAGGGGAAGTCTGGAGGGATGGTGAACATTCAGTAGGTCTGGGAGCTAGGATCTGGTGTGGGTGTGGAGCTGGGAGTGGGGGCAGAACTGGTAACTGGAGTGGGTTTGATGGTGGGGGGAATAGGGGTGGAGTCATGAACAGGGATGATGTTCCCCTCAGGGTGCTGGGGGTCGGGAATGGTGACAGTGGGATCTGTGGGGGGCGTGTCAGCAGAATGCAGGTGAGTAGCGTTGGTGGGGGCGGAAGTGGTGGCAAACACGGCAGTAGGGGTGGCAGAAGTCACTGAGTGTGTGACATCAGCGATGATGTGAGGGGCGGAAGTGATGTCACGTGTGATGCATGAGGAATTGTGAGGGGCGGAAGTGGCTGTGGGAGTGGCCATGACAGGGGGCGGAAGTGACATCAATCAGCGTGGGGATGGCAGCTGCACCAGCCGCATGGCTAATGGCGTCCGAGCGGTTCCAGAGGCCGGGGGAATCTTCTGGAATGTTTGAGGAGTGCTGGTTATGGAGGTGTGTAGATAAAAGTTTGTTGTATTTACAGTTTTTGATGTTTGAGATGGAGTTGAAATACTGTTTGTTGAGAGTATGAATTCTCCTGAGGATGTAGTACAGAGTGGGTCCTTTGCAATTCTGAGAGAGTGTGGCCCTCAGCTGAGGCAGGCCTGACTGTAGAGGGGTTAGGTGCCGGCTCATTGCTGCGAGCGTGGAGCTGAGGATCTTGAAGGAGAACCGTTGCTGGTGTTTTTGAATCTGTAGTCTATATTGTTTGTCCTGTTCGGGTCCGAACTCTGCTGGTTTAAAGGTGGTCCGGAGTCCGTGTGGGATGAGTTGGTTATGGAGGCAGGCACTGAGGAAGCAAATGTGACTGTGGTAGCGAGTTTGTTTCAGGACATGGTTGAAGAGCTTCAGGGCAGAGGAAATGACCTGGGAGTTGCAGTGGGAGAGGGACTCCCTGAGATTCTTGTAGAGAGAGGAGGAAAACTTCGTCAAGGCAGGCATCCTTGCAAGAGGATTCGCAGTAGGGTTAAAATCAACGAGGTAAAAACAATGACTGCAGATGCTGGAAACCAGATTCTGGATTCATGGTGCTGGAAGAGCACAGCAGTTCAGGCAGCATCCGAGGAGCAGTAAAATCGACGTTTCGGGCAAAAGCCATTCATCAGGAATAAAGGCAGAGAGCCTGAAGGGTGGAGAGATAAGCTAGAGGAGGGTGGGGGTGGGGAGAAAGTAGCATAGAGTATAATAGGTGAGTGGGGGAGGGGATGAAGGTGATAGGTCAGGGAGGAGGGTGGAGTGGATAGGTGGAAAAGAAGATAGGCAGGTAGGACAAGTCATGGGGACAGTGCTGAGCTGGAAGTTTGGAACTAGGGTGAGGTGGGGGAAGGGGAAATGAAGAAACTGTTGAAGTCCACATTGATGCCCTGGGGTTGAAGTGTTCTGAGGTGGAAGATGAGGCATTCTTCCTCCAGGCGTCTGGTGGTGTGGGAGCGGCGGTGAAGGAGGCCCAGGACTCCATGTCCTCAGCAGAGTGGGAGGGGGACTTGAAATGTTGGGCCACGGGGCAGTGTGGTTGATTGGTGCGGGTGTC
This sequence comes from Chiloscyllium plagiosum, assembly GCF_037043375.1. Classification (NCBI taxonomy): domain Eukaryota; kingdom Metazoa; phylum Chordata; class Chondrichthyes; order Orectolobiformes; family Hemiscylliidae; genus Chiloscyllium; species Chiloscyllium plagiosum. The sequence goes on along the minus strand of NW_028270155.1, from coordinate 64,563,403 downwards.
CCGGAGATGTTCCCTAAAGCGCTCTGCTAGGAGGCGTCCAGTCTCCCCAATGTAGAGGAGACCGCATCGGGAGCAACGGATACAATAAATGATATTGGTGGATGTGCAGATAAAACTTTGATGGATGTGGAAGGCTCTTTTAGGGCCTTGGATGGAGGTGAGGGAGGAGGTGTGGGCGCAGGTTTTGCAATTCCTGCGGTGGCAGGGGAAGATGCCAGGATGGGAGGGTAGATTGTAGGGGGGACGTGGACCGAAGGTTATGGAGTCACCAAGTCATAATGCATAGATATAGACCCTTCGGTCCAACCCGTCCATGCAAACATTATCCCAAACTAAACTAGTCCTACCTGCCTGCTCCTGGCCCATATCCCTCCAAACCTTTCCAGTTCATGTACTTATCCATGTGTCTTTTAAATGTTTTCTCGGTGCTGTAACCATTCTCCACTTGCATTCCAACTCTCACAATCTTAATTGTCTCAGGTTAGGTAGATACAAAAGAAAGTTGAGAAAAGATCATTGAAACCATCCAAGCTAATTCTATCCTTCAGCCACTGAAAGCGTCACCTACCATTTTGTGTGCATCAGTTACATGATGCATCATAATATCTTGCCATAATTTGATCACCTCACAAATCTGAAAAATCTGAAAGGTTCAAGGGCCGACAGTGAAAGTGAATGGGAACATCATCAACTCCAAACTCCCCAGTAACTCACAGGCCATCCGAAGTGGGAAATGTATTGTTGTCACTTCATCAATTATGGGTCAAAATCCTGGAATTCTCTCTCTAACAGCCATGTGACAGTAGCATCACCATACAAACAGTTCAAACATCTCAACATCACCTTCCGAATTAGTTGTGTTTAGTAAATGCTGGTCATGCCAGAAATGCCAAAATCCCACGAGGAATTACAAGGACGATAGTACTGTATATTTTCCTTTGTTGATGGTTCAAACATAATAAGTTAAGAATTTAGGTGTTAGGTTTGGTTCAGTGGGATCACAGAGTCTTAGAGTTGTCCAGCAATGATTTGGATGAGAATGTACAAGACATTAGTAATTCTGCCGATGACACTAAAATACGTAATATTTCAGTGAAGGAGGTCGTCAGAAATTGCAGCAGGACTTTGATCAACTGGGGAAGTGGGTCGAGAAATGTCAAACGGAGTTTAATATAGATAAACGTGAGGTCTTGCATAAGTTAAATCAAGGTAAAAGTTTCATGGTGAATGGTAGGGCCTTAAGGAGTGAAATAGGACAGAGGGACCTTGGAGTCCTGGTGCATGGTTCTCTGAAAGTGGAGTCACAGGTCAACAGGGCAGTGAAGAAGGCTTTTGACACAGTGGCCTTCATCAGTCAGGGTATTGAGTATAGAAGTTGGGAAGTTATGTTGCAGTTGTACAGGACATTAGTAGGCCACACTTGGAGTATTGCATCATGTTTTGATCATGTTGCTTCAGGAAGGATATTATTAAACTGGAAAGAGTGCAGAAGAAATTTACAAGGATGTTGCAGGACTCAACAATCTGAGCTATTGGGAGAGGTTGGTCAAGCTAGGACTTATTTTTTTAGAGCATAGGAAACTGAGAGGGAATCTTATTGAAATGTATAAGATCATGAGAGACATGGATAGGATGAATGCACTCAGTCTTTTTCCTAGGATTGGGGAATTGAGGACTAGAGGGCATCAGTTTAAGGTCAGAGGGGAAAGAATAAAAGGGAACCTGAAGGGCAACTTTCTTACACAGAGGGGAGTACACAAAGGGAATGAGCTGCCAGCAGGAGTGGTTAAGGCAGGTACATTAACAACATTTAAAAGAAATTTGGACAAATACATGGATTGGAAATGTTTAGAAGGATATGGCAAAAGGAGAACTGTAGATTCTGGAGATTAGAGTCAAGAGTGTGGTGCTGGAAAAGCACAGCAGGTCAGGCAGCATCCGAGGAGCAGGAAAATCAACGTTTCAGACAAAAGCCCTTCATCAGGAATGAGGCCCCAATCCTTCTAAACCCTTTCTGTTTATGTACCTATCCAGATGCCTTTTAAATGTTGTAATTATACCAGCCTCCACCACTTCCTCTAGGAGTTCATTCCTTACATGCTCCACCCTCTGCGTAAAAAGGTTGCTCTTAAGGTCCCTTTTAAATCTTTCCTCTCACCTCAAACATACATCCTCTGGTTCTGGACTCCCTCACCCCAGAGAAAAGACGCTGTCTATTTACCCTATCTATGTCCCGCATGATTTTATAAACTTCTATAAGGTCACCCCTCAGCCTCCAACACTCCAGGGAAAATAGCCCAGCCTATTCAGCCTCTCTCTATAGCTCAAACCCTCCAACCCCGGTAATATACTTGTAAATCGTTTCTGAAATCTTTCAGGTTTAACAATAATTTTCCCATAACAGGGAGACCAGAACTGAATGAGGTATTTCAAAAGTGGCCTCAGCGATGTTCTGTAAGCTGCAACATGACTTCCCAACTCCATGTACAGCGCATCATCCGCCGTCACTTCCGCCACCTCCAAACAGACCCCAGCACCAAGGATATATTTCCCTCCCCTCCCCTATCAGCTTTCCGTAGAGACCACTCCCTCCGCGACTCCCTTGTCAGATCCACACCCCCCACCGACCCAACCTCCACTCCCGGCACCTTCCCTTGCAACCGCAGGAGGTGCAACACTTGCGCCCACACCTCCCCCCTCACTTCTCTCCAAGGCCCCAAAGGAAACTTCCATATCCGCCACAGATTCACCTGCACCTCCACCCACATCATCTACTGCATCCGCTGCAGCCGGTGTGGCCTCCTCTATATTGGGGAGACAGGCCGCCTACTTGCGGAGCGATTCAGAGAGCACCTCTGGGCCACCCGGACGAACCAACCCAACCACCCTGTAGCACAGCATTTCAACTCCCCCTCCCACTCCACCGAGGATATGCAGGTCATTGGACTCATCCACCGCCAAACCACAACAACGCGACGGTCGGAGGAGGAGCGTCTTATCTTCCGACTGGGAACCCTCCAACCACAGGGGATGAACTTGGACTTCACCAGTTTCTTCATCCCCCCCTCCCCCCACCTTGTCTCAGCCGAATCCCTCCAGCCCGGCACCGCCTTCCTGACCTGCAGTCTTCTTCTTGACCTCTCCGCCTCCATCCTACTCCGACCTATCACCCTCACCTTGACCTCTTTCCACCTATCACATTTCCAACGCCCCTCCTCCAAGTCCCTCCTCCCTACCTTTTATCTTCTCCTGCTGAACACTCTCTGCTCATTCCTGAAGAAGGGCCTGTGCCCGAAACGTCGAATCTCCTGTTCCCTGGATGCTGCCTGACCTGCTGTGCTGTTCCAGCAATAAAGTTTCAACTTTGATCTCCAGCATCTGCAGACCTCACTTTCTTCCCAACTCCTATACTCATTACTTTAGCCAAGAAAGGCAGGCTTACCAAATGCCTTCACCACTACCCTATCTACCTGTGACGCCAACTTCAAGGAACAATGAACTTACAACACAAAGTCTTTGTTTGGCAAAACTCCCCAGGACCCTGCCATTAAGTATTTAAGAGCTGCCCTGATTTACCTTACCAAAATGCAACACCCCCTCACATTTATCTAAATTAAACTCCATCTACCAATCCTCAGCCCATTGGCTGATCTAATCAAGGTCCTGTTGTACTCTGAAATAACGTTCTTCACTGTCCACTACATTACCAATTTTGGTGTCATCTGCAAACTTGCTAATCATATTTCCCATATTCGCACCCAAATTACTTTATATAAATGACATAAAGCAGAGGACTTAGCAACAATCCTTCTGGCACACAGGATTCCAGAATGGCTCCACCATTCGATACAATTATAGTTGATTTAATGTGATTGCATTTTACAGTCAGTCCAAGGGGGAGAGGTGCCAGTCCAAGAGTGTCATTTTGAATTTAAACAAGAGCAGTTATCAGGGCATGAAAGCAGAACTAACAAAAGTGAACTGACAATTTAGATTCATGGGTAGGCTAATAGAGGTACATTGGCAAACATTTAATGGGATATTTCAGAAAGCGCAGAATAGATACACTCCAACCAACAATAAAAATTCAAAAGGATGGATCCAGCATCTGTGGTTAATTAAAAATAAGTCAAAGATTGTATCAAAGAAAAGACATAATTGTACAAAGATAGGTGGCAAGTCAGATAATTGGAGAAAATATAAACTACAGCAACAAATTACTAAAAGCTTAATAATGAAAGAAAGATCAGAGTACAAGAGAAAATTAGCCAAAAATATAAAATGAGTTGTTTTCAGATATTGAAAAAATAATTTTAAAAGATGAGATTTGTTCTGATAGAAATGGAGTCTGAGAATTCTTAGTGGAGGTTAAGGAGACTTGAGAGACCTGAACAGATATTTTGTGTCAGTCTTCTCCAGAGAGGAAACAAGTAACGTCCTGGAAAGAGTAGATGAGAAATTGAAAACGAGGAAGGATCTCAAGGTAATGACAGTTTACCAGGGAAGGAGTTCTGAGTACTATTTGAGTTGGAACAGTAAGTCGACAACTCCCCAGATCCGGATGGATTTTATCCTAGGATCTTGAAAGCTAGTGAGATAATTGATGCATTGGTTTTAATTTTCCCAAACTCATTAGATTCAGGGAAGATATATTTAGATTGGAAAATAGCTAATGTAGCTCTTTTATTTGAAAAAGGGAGAGAAGAAGCACAAAACCTACAGGCCAGGTAGCTTAACATCTGTGATAGCTTCTAACATCTTCCTTATCAATAAAGATGTTAGAACAAAGAACTTGGATACATTCAAGGTAATGAGGATTTGAACTGGAATAAATTAGTGGAATGCACTGTTTGGATACGTTTGTGTTGGGAATAGAAATTATAAAGTGCCAGAACACATTTCTAATGCATTTTAAATGAATTCTGCCTTTTTTGGAAGTTTTTACTGAAACTAACATGTCACTTGAACTAGAAAGAACAGGGATATATTGTATCCACTTGTGCAGAAACTCAGAAGTAGATGAACAATGCTCACATTGTTAAGACACAGAGAAACAGAAAGACCAACTGTGAATCTTGTAAATTTTCCACTCCCTCTTCTAGTCCCTGGAGTGTACCTGTGTTGAAGTTAACAAACTTGAAGAAAGTTGCCTCCATCATGAGACACCTCGCTCTCTCTCTCTCTCTCAAAAAAGTAGCTTGTTTCTAAGCTGAAGGACCTCCTATTGGACCATCAGGTTTGATGTCAGCGTCATATCCACCATTCACTAGAATGTGCTCTTTCTGGATTGTTATCTTTAAGCAGCTTTTCTCAACTTTTAACACTTACCTGCCTAAAATGTTTCCATCACATTCCTCCAGGATTCTGTTGGCAAATAATATTGCCAAGCAAGCATCATTTAGTTTCGGATGCCTTTTCCTTAAGAATTCAGTCAATTTGCATTTTTGAAATTTGCAAACAGGCAATGTTGATTCTAATAGAAAAGAGTTTAATATATTAGAAACAATTAGCAGGAATTCTAATTCCAGTACAAACATTGAGATTAAATTTAACAAATCATACAAAGGAGAATACATTGGCAAAGGTTAAGATCAGAGTTATAGAGTCATGGAACAGATGTTATGGTCTAACTAAGAGAAAGTGAGGACTGCAGATGCTGGAGATCAGAGTCAAGTGTGTGGAGCTGGAAAAGCCCAGCAGGTCAGGCAGAATCTGAGGAGAATTGACATTTTGGGCATAAGCTCTTCATCAGGAATGAGGCTTGTGGGCCAGGGGAGCTGAGAGATAAATGGGAGGATGTGGGGCTTGAGGGTAAAGATAGCTGAGAATATAATAAATAGATGCAGGGTGAGAGTAATGGTGATAGGTCAGAGAGGAGACTGGAGCGGATAGGTGGGAAGGAAGATGGACAGATAGGACAGGTCATGAAGGCGGTGCAGAGTTGAAAGGTTGGAACTGGGATGGGGGGGGCGTGGAATTGAAGAAACTGGTGAAATCCACATTGATGCCATGTGGCTGCAGGGTCCTGAGGTGGAAGATAAGGCATTCTTCCTCCAGGTGTTGGGTGGTTAGGGTTTGGTGAGGAAGGCCCAGGACCTGCATATCTTTGGCAGAGTGAGAGGGAGAGTCAAAAGTATTCAGCCACAGGGTGGTGGGGTTGGTTGGTGCAGGTGTCCCATGGATGTTCTCTGAAATGAACTACAAGTTGGTGTCCTGTCTGCCCGATGTAGATGAGTCCACATCGAGAGCAACAGATACAGTAGATGATATGTGTGAAGGTACAGGTAAATTTCTGTCGGATGTAGAAGGATCCCTTGGGGTCTTGGATGGAGGTGAGTGAGGAGATGTGGGTGCAGGTTTTGCATTTCTTGCATAGGCTGGGGAAGGTACTGGGAGTGGGGTGCAGACTGTTGGGGGTGGGGTGGATCTGACAAGGGAGTTGCAGAGGGAATGGTCTCTCTAGAACACACTTAAGGGTAGGGAGGGAACTATATCCCTAGTGTGGAGTCTGTTAGCAAGTGGCAGAAGTGGCAGTGTATCTGGATGTTGGTGGGGTGGAAGGTGAGGTATAGGGGGGCTTCTGTCCTTGTTGTGATTGGAGGAGTAGGGATCAAGGGCGGAGGTGCAGGCAGTGGATGAGATGTGCTGGAGGGCATCATTGACCATGTGGGAGGGGAAATTGCGATCTTTGAAGAAGGAGGCCATCTGGGATGTTCTAGGGTGGAATTGGTCCAACTGGGAGTAGATGCAGTGGAGGCAGAGAAATTGGGAATAAGGGATAATGTGTTTTTTACAGGAGGGGGTTTGGAGAAAGTGTAGTCCAGGTAGCTGTGGGAGTTGGTGGGTTTGTCGAAGATATCAGTGTTGAGTCGGTTGCTGGAGATGGAGGTGGAGAGGTCCAGGAAGGCAAGGGAAGTGTCTGAGGTGGTCCAAGTGAATTTGAGGTTGGGGTGGAAGGTGTTTGTGAAGTTGATGATCTGTTCAACCTCCTCATGGGAGCACGAGGTACAACCGATATAGTCATTGATGTAGCAGAGGAAAAGGTGGGGAATGGTGCCGGTGTAGCTGTCGATGATGGACTGTTCCATGTACCTGATGAAGAGGCAGGCATGGCTGGGGCCCATATGGGTGCCCATGGCTGCCCCTTTGGTTTGAAGGAAATGGGAGGATTGGAAAGAGAAATTGTTGAGGGTGAGGACCTGTTCAGCCAGACAGATAAAAGTGCAACAGTGGAAGGGTACTAGTTGGGATGGCAAGAGAGGAAGAAACGAAGGGCTTGGAGGCCTTCATCGTGGCAGATCAATGTGTACAAGGACTGGATTCCATAGTGAAGATAAGACGTTGGAGGCATGGGTGGTGTCCCGAACGTAACTGGGCGTGCAGTCACCTTGGTTTCCAATCATTCCAATTCACTGGCCAGGATTCCTCGAGAGGACAAAGACAGACTCCCAGGTAGAGGTGGTGAGTGGTACTCCATGTGAAGCACCAGGGCTCCTCTGGCAGGGGGTGAGGGGGTCCATCTGCCATGGACCAACCAGAAGCCTCAAACATTTACTCCAGTTGTGCCTGGCAGAGGACCCCACTGAGCAGACATCCTGACACGTGCACATCCTCCCCAGGTTAGCTTGGACTGTGAACATGAGGAGCACATTGTCAGCGTACGCCAAAAGAAGCAACTCCAGGCCCAGCCCATACAAAGCTAAACCAGAGGTGTAGGAATGGGTCCACGCAGAGCAAATAAAGCTGGATACATAGGGGGCAGCCCTGAGGGATTCCTCTCCCAAAGCCTAGGGGTGCCATCAGGGACCCATTAACCTTCACTAGACACTCCTAGAAGTCAGATCTGGGCGACAAAGTGTGTCACAAACCCAAAAGCTCAGAGAGTCCTGAACAGATACTCGCGATCCACTCTGTCGAACAGCGGTTCCTGATCAAAAGAGGGCTGGCCAGCCCTCTGGGAATATGGACCAAGTGAATATTGCTGTGGATGCTCCAGCATGGGACGGTGTAGGACTGGTCAGGGTAGATCATATAGTCCAGTAAGATGCAAAGGTGAGTTGAAAGTGCGCTGGCTATAATTTTGTAGACTGGACTCCAATTCTTTAACAAACAAAGATCCTTCTTCTCAGGTAGCACAGTGATGATGACATATTCCTCCAGGACCTGTGCAATATCACCCATCCAGGATGTCCCAGCATGCCCTGAAGAATTCCACGGTCAGCCCGTCCAGCCCTGGGACTTGCCCCGGTGAGATGTTGGAGGGCACCAGGCCGGTCCTCCAAGCTCAGAGGGGCATCGAGCCTCTCGGCACCTCTGGCAGATCCTCCCACAGAACTTTGAGAGTTTCCTCGATGGACGGATTGGAGAAGAGATTGGTACAATAATCACTGGGAGCCTGATGCCCTCTGGATCCAAGAAAAGGGATCCGTCATTGGCTAGCAGCACAAGGAGTTGCTAGGAGCCTGGAACCCAAAGGGATGCAGATCCTGAAGCATGGCCCCCTTCTCGTCATACATCTCCCACTGGGCTTGGTCCACTTCGGGCTGCCCAAGACATGACTCCAGGTCAAGCACCTACTTTTCCAACTCCTCGATTTCTGCCTCTTCGTTAACCCCCATGCGTCCTGCTGACAGAAAGCATGCGCAGGTTCTTGCCCACATCCCACCATAGTCTCAAGGAGGGGAGTCCCCTGTGCTTCCTTCTCGAGTCAGTACAGAAGTGATGGGATGAACTCCGGAACCACTCATCCTCCAGCAGCAGGTTGTTAAAGTGCCAGGATACCGACCTCACCCTGGCTCTGAGTGGAATGAGCTCCGCCCACACCAGTGAGCAGCATGGTGGCACAGTGGTTAGCACTGCTGCCTCACAGTTCAATTCCCGCCTCAGGCGACTGACTGTGTGGAGTTTGCACGTTCTTCCCGGGTCTGTGTGGGTTTCCTCCGGGTGCTCCGGTTTCCTCCCACAGTCCAAAGATGTGCAGGTCAGGTGAATTGGCCATGCTAAATTTCCCGTAGTGTTAGGTAAGGGGTAAATGTAGGGGTATGGGTGGGTTGCGCTTCGGCGGGTCAGTGTGGACTTGTTGGGCCGAAGGGCCTGTTTCCACACTGTAATGTAATCTAATCTAATCTAACCAGGTTGTGTTTGGAGAAGTCACCTGCTGCAGGGAGGCCTTCAGAACACAGGAGGCCTGTGCCCTGGAAATGTAGAGTGGTCAAATCTCGAAGCACTGACCCCAGGCTTCACAAAGGTGAAGGCAATGGAATTGGTATGGAGATTTCACCAGCCATTTACCAAGTAAAAGGTCTTAACCAAGTCCCTCAACATCCCTGAGCTTTTCTGGGTACTGCCATGCACCCACTTCTCAAGAGTGCAATTGAAATCTCTCCCAAGGAGGATGAGTTCACCCTCACCCATGGAGCTAAGGAGAGTGGACAAAAATCTTAGAATCCCTACAATGTGGAAACAGGCCCTTCAGCTCAACAAGTAGACACTGACCCTCCGAGGAGTAACCCACCGAAACCCATTCCTCCTACCCTACATTTACCCCTGACTAATGCACCTAACTTACACATGCTTGAACACGATGGGCAGTTCAGCACAGCCAATTCACCTGATCAGCACATCTTTGAACTGTGGAAGGAAACCAGAGCACCTGGAGAAAACCCACGCAGACACGGGGAGAATGTGCAAACTCCACACAGTCACCCGAGGCAGGAATCAAACCTGGGTCCGTGGCACTGTGAGGCAGCAGTGCGAACCATTGAGCCAGCGTGCTGCCTAAGAAGTGTGCCTGCTCATGTCCCATCCAAGACATGTATACATTCACAAAGTGAAGCACTGTGCTTCTGAAACTAACCGTGAGTTGGAGCAGGCAGCCTTGAACACGCTCCCTGATCCTAACCAACTCCAGTTGAAAAAATAAACCACCAGTTAAAACAATTAAATCGTACCTATTGAGGGAGGTGGGGAAGAGACCTTTTTCCCCTCCACTCCCTAAGGACGCTGCAAAAGAAATCCCTGGCACTGCTGCTTCCTGTTCTTGCCCATTCCTGGGGCCACCAACAGCCGCAGGGCAGACATGACTACCAGCGGTAGAGAATTTTTACTGGTCCATAACCAACAGGCCTCTGTCTCAGCGAGTAAGCAGCTAAAGTCCTGAAGTTCCCCGTTGGAGACAGGAGGGCGCCTTGTCCACGAGCACCATGTCTCTCTCCGCCTTGCCTCACTTGGCAACGGCCACGACCAACGCCCTATACTCCTCCAAGTCATCGCATCTGACCCCTGACCTAACCCCCCCCGGCCCCCCCCCCTCAATTGCATGCACAGTCCGGGGTCACCAATTGGAAGCAACCGCGGATCCTTTGCAGGGCCATCTAAGCCTTGGAGTGTTTCAGACTCAAGCAGATCTTTGACTAAATTGTCAGGACCCCTCCTGGCAGCAGTGGTTCAGAAAACTGCTCCACTCTTGGCACCAGGCAGCCCTCGGTGTCTGGGAAAAGATCTTCAGTAAGGGCAGACGTGCCCTACATGAAGGCCTGGTAGGTAGTGAGGAGGCTTACTCCTTCATCACTACCATCCAGGTGCCCTGAGGGTAACTATCCCCAGGGCCATCCCCAGACAGTGCAGACAGCACCTTGAGGCCTTCCAGTTCATGCAGCATGGGCAAGACCTCAGTGGCAATGCCCACCTCAGCCTCCGAGGTGCCTGTCCTAGTCAACGTGGACTGCGGGGATGGTGGTGTCCCTCTCTCCTAGTGAGGACAGAGAGAACTTTCCAGGGGATGTAACTCCCTCATCCCCAGGGGTGGTCTTGTTAGTAATGGACTGGCACCCCCGTCACTCCGACCCCAAGGAATGGTGCCCTATCCGGGAGATGAGGGTACAAGCAATGCCTCCATCTCTCCACTATTCTGCTGCTCTCCCAACCTTTCTTCTTTTCTTCTGTAGGTTTCGGGTCACACGAGGGGTGAGGGGAAACTGGGGGGCACCACCTGTTCACATGTGCACTTATTATCAACAGGCAGCAGTCACTGGCAGCAAAACACAATAGTATAGGCCACAGCTAGGAAGCCATAATCTGGAGAGGGCCCAGGCTTCAATCTATCACAGGCTCCAGCTCCAAACCACAGTCAGTCACAGACAATGGCTTAGGCCCCAAACCATTATTGTCCAGGCCTGAGTCCCCCAACTAAAGTAAGACTCCAGCTCCAGGAGAAAGCCTCCCAGCAGCACGCTGGATAGAAAAGTTCAGAAACATCCATGCTCCAGTAACCGGCCCTGCTGGGCAACAGCTAGGAAGAAATGCAGGGCACTACACTTGGCACAATAGCAGACACAGCCAACCCCAAGCCCTTTCCAGCAGGCAGGCTGCAGCACCCAATAACCCAGGTCTCCAGGCCCCAATCAACTACAGCTGCTCTTAGTTGCGACAGGTGCTGTCAACCCGGCCTCCAAGTTCAGACAGCAGAGTGCAGCCTCCCAGTACACTGCCCCTTTCAGGAAAAAAACACCACCAACCTCTGCCTCCCACCCTAACACTAATTTTGATTGATTGAATCATTTATGTCATGCGTATTCCACATAAAATGTAAACTGAAAAGTTTCCACCAATGCTCTCAATGCCTTTAGGGAGTGGTGGACACCCCAGTGGGTGGAGTTCTTTATTAGCCACGCAATTATATTTTGATTTAATTGCGACCCTCCCCCTTCACTTCATTTCATGTAAGCCTTGCCCCTGACAGGCTCTGCTTGTTTCTAGTTCTCGGGCCACTGGTATGTCTTT